>NW_027506901.1:365000-390000 GCF_052324685.1 Brachyhypopomus gauderio
AGGAAATCAGCACCAGTACTGGCTCAAAATTGAATGTACATTCTTACTGAATTGATAGCCAAACTGACCTGAAGTCAACTTTAATGATCTACAGTGAAATGAACAGCAGTGGATCAGGTAACATTGATCTTTGTCTATAATACAGAAGGTGCAATGGGGGTTTTGACACACACACACGCACACACACAAATCACACTCCACACACACACACACACACACACACACACACACACACACACACACACACACACACACACACACACACACAACTCCACATACATAACTGTTACGTTATGTGACTGTAACTGGAGTAACAGTTATTTATATTATTTTACATTATGTAAATGTAGCTATAATGAGAGCTGTTATGGATGATATATTACAGGAATGCTATGGTAGCAATGTTAATTATGGCAATGTTAAGGACGTAATATTACGCTAGGGTTGGTAGTTCTGTTATGGGAATGTTATGTGCTATAAAAGACATTCTTATTAATGTGCCTTTATTATCACTTCTCCTTATGAACACAGCTTCATTAACAACACTATATTAACAGTACTCATTATTGACACCATTGTATTACAGTTTTTTACGACTGCTAACATGCGTTTCCCAATACTTGAGATACATTTTCAAAACTAACTCTAAACACAGCAACACATTTATCTCATACAAATAGCCATTAATATCCTGTTCAAAAGCGCATTTTCTTAACTAAATACCAACTCGGTATTTCACAACGCAAACAATGTTTTCTCTTTATACACCAACTTTGTTAAAACACAGCAAACCTTGTTCAGTATCCAATTATTCATTCAAACACTAGCACAGATTCTCTATTCAAGATTATCATAGTCAATCAACATTTGATGGCAATACAGAAACAGTATTACATGTAATATTTTACTTTCTGCCAGCAAACAACAGATATTTTACAGTAACATCTGTTGTTTTCTTAGTCAGTTCATTTTTACTGTAATCCGCTTCATTTCGACTTTTTTTTCAAATGTGTGCATTTTTGGCAACATACTGTCTACACAAAGAGTGATATTTACTGTTAGGTACTATATGGAATGTAGATTGTAACGCTCGGGCCGCGGTGAAGGACGAGGCACGGAATCCTTTTCTTCCGAACGTTACTTTTATTTAACACAAATAATACATATAAAGCAAAGACGGCGCACATGAAACATGATAACCATGAACGTGTAAGACTCAAACAAAGACGAGCACAGGACACTGTGTGAACGCACATTAAATAGACAAACCACATAAACCCACGTGATGACGAGACGAGCCACAGGTGAGACGGATTAACACAAGACATAACCGCACCCACAGAGATCCACAGACGCAGACGACTAGACGCAGACGACTAGACGCAGACAACGTAAGCACATGCCCAAAAGGGAGGGGTTGGGGACCGTAACGTGACATAGATTAGACAAAAAAGGAGTCAGTAACAGTTTTGCAGTAAAGGGTATATTTTACTATATTAGGGACATTACTGTAAATTGTAGCCTAACCCAAAAATAATTATCGTAATTGTAAACATAATTAGCCATGGTCCCACATGTGTAAAAATACACATATACAAAAAAAGCCACACAAGGGGGAAAAACAGGATACAAAATTTAACAGTCTTGTTATGTGTAATCTAGCAGTTGGCTGCGTGTTTTCATCCACATCACATCTGATGTTGGCCCTTGCCATGCACCTGGGATAGAAAAGCTTGGTATGCCTTATTCACCCCTGGCAGTCTTCAGCTGAAATGTCTCTGCAGCCGGGATCCATTGCATCCAGGAGGGACATTTGGTCATGGGGCCGATGATCATACACCTTCCACCTCCAGAATGAAAAAAGTTCCTTAGTGGGGTTGAGGAAAGGCGAGTAGGGTGGGAGGAAAAGGGACATCACTCTTGGATGGTCTATAAACCAGTTTGTGATGACATGAGAATGACAGAATGCTACACTGTCCCATCACAAATGTCCTTGTGTTTCCTCCCACCTGTTCCCTTTCTGCTTCTGGAACCAGTTGTTGGTAGAGTTCATTCAAAACGAAAGAAGGAGGTCACTGTTATAGGGACCAATCTGGCATTTGTGAAGGACCAAACCAGCACTTGAGATTGCAGGACAAATTGTTATATTTGCTCCTCTCTGACCCGGTACATTACTGTACTTCATTTTATTTCATTGATCTATATGTGCAAAAACTGTGTATTACAGTAATAGCTTTTCAGCTGCCTTTGTTTTTGCAGAACTTTGCATTTTATACAATATTTAAGGTTTTGAACCTTAGGTTTTAATTTTTGACATGCTGTGTGCAAGCATTTGTAAATAAGACAAAAATGATCCAGAATTTTGTTATTGGATAACCTAGTATATAGAAAATATAAGCATTATTTTAAAGACTGCATTTTGTGCAAAAACATGAATTGTACTAATTGTACAGCCACTGAAGAGTGATGTTGTGTTCACTGTGTTTAGAGTTTTGAAAATGTGACTACAGATTGGACAAATGCACGTTAGCAGTCGTAAAAAACTGTAACAGCATTCAATTAACAAATGAACCCCACTTTATTAATACCACATTATTACACTGCTTTACTCACTCTATTAACACCACATTAACACCTCATCAACACCACTTTATTAATACAACATTATTACACTGCTTTATTCACTATATTAACACAAAATTTATTAACCCTACTTTATTAACACCAGATAATAAATTCCAATCCTTATTAATACTGCTTTATTAAAATTTTATTACACTGCTTCATTAAAAATGAAAAAACACAACTAAACACCACAATGACCAGCAACTAGAAAAGACCAAACCAACTAAACACCAGAGTCTCGATTTGATTGTAATTCTTAATAAAAGCACTCACGTGTGTGTATGTGTGTGTGTGTGTGTGTGTGTGTGTGTGTGTTTGTGTGTGTTTAATTTGCAGGTCACCGTTTGTCAGTGTCACTGAATATTCGGTGCTGAAGAACAACATTGTCCAACTCTGTCTAGAGTTAACCACTATAGTACAACAGGTGTGTGTGTAGAGTTAACCACTACAGTATAACAGGTGTGTGTGTAGAGTTAACCACTACAGTATAACAGGTGTGTGTGTAGAGTTAACCACTATAGTACAACAGGTGTGTGTGTAGAGTTAACCACTATAGTACAACAGGTGTGTGTGTAGAGGTAACCACTATAATATAACATGTGTGTGTGTAGAGTTAACCACTATAGTACAACAGGTGTGTGTGTGTAGAGTTAACCACTATAGTATAACAGGTGTGTGTGTAGAGTTAACCACTATAGTATAACAGGTGTGTGTAGAGTTAACCACTATAGTACAACAGGTGTGGGGTGTGTGTGTGTGTGTGTGTGTGTGATTGAGTGTGTGTGTTTGTGTGTATTGTCATGCATCCAGACCCTAGGAACTCCAATACCCAGAAGTCCACAACCCGGCTTCCCCAATCCTCTTCCCCTCATTACTAACTCACCTGTACCTCATTATATGTGTCCATATATACCTGGACATTTTCACTTGCACTATTGCCAACTCTGTAGCAGTTTTGGGACTGATCTCTTGGGTTTGACACTATCTGCTTCATTTTACCGCATTCATTTGTCATCTATGTTTGCATGTCACATGTATAGAGTTCACCACTATAGTACAGCAGGTGTGTGTGTATTGAGTTAACCACTATAGAACAACAGGTGTGTGTGTGTGTGTCTAAGACTTAGCACTATTGTACAACAGGTGTGTGAGTATAGAGTTAACCACTATTGTACAACAGATACATTGTAAAATATAGAGTTAACCTATGCAGTACAACAGGTGTGTTTCTATATGAGTAGGTATGTGTGAATTTATGTATGTGTGTGTGTGTTGTATAATGAAGTGTTGATGAGGGTGTGAAGGTGATGATGAAGGTGTAAAGGTGATGAAGGTGTGAAGGTGATGAAGGTGTGAGGGTGATGAAGATGTAAAGGTGATGCAGGTGTAAAGGTGATGCAGGTGATAAAGGTGATGCAGGTGATAAAGGTGATGCAGGTGTAAAGGTGATGCAGGTGTAAAGGTGATGCAGGTGTAAAGGTGATGCAGGTGATAAAGGTGATGCAGGTGTAAAGGTGTGAAGGTGATAAAGGTGATAAAGGTGATGCAAGTGTGAAGGTGATGCAGGTGTAAAGGTGATGCAGGTGATAAAGGTGATGAAGGTGTAAAGGTGATGAAGGTGTGAAGGTGATTATGGTGTGAGGGTGATGAAGATGTAAAGGTGATGCAGGTGTAAAGGTGATGTAGGTGATAAAGTTGATGCAGGTGATAAAGGTGATGCAGCTGTAAATGTGATGCAGGTGTAAAGGTGTGAAGGTGATAAAGGTGATAAAGGTGATGCAGGTGTGAAGGTGATGCAGGTGTGAAGGTGATGCAGGTGTAAAGGTGATGCAGGTGATAAAGGTGATGCAGGTGTAAAGGTGTGAAGGTGATAAAGGTGATAAAGGTGATGCAGGTGTAAAGGTGATGCAGGTGTGAAGGTGATGCAGGTGATAAAGGTGATGCAGGTGTAAAGGTTATGCAGGTGTGAAGGTGATGCAGGTGTGAAGGTGATGCAGGTGTGAAGGTGATGCAGGTGTGAAGGTGATGCAGGTGTGAAGGTGATGCAGGTATAAAGGTGATGCAGGTATAAAGGTGATGCAGGTGATAAAGGTGATGCAGGTGTGAAGGTGATGCAGGTGATAAAGCTGATGCAGGTGTAAAGGTGATGCAGGTGATAAAGGTGATAAAGGTGTAAAGGTGATGCAGGTGTGAAGGTGATGCAGGTGTGAAGGTGATGCAGGTGTAAAGTTGATGCAGGTGATAAAGGTGATGCAGGTGTAAAGGTGATGCAGGTGTAAAGGTGATGCAGGTGTAAAAGTGATGCAGTTGATAAAGGTGATGCAGGTGTGAAGGTGATGCAGGTGATAAAGGTGATGTAGGTGTAAAGGTGATGCAGGTGATAAATGTGATGCAGGTGTAAAGGTGATGCAGGTGATAAAGGTGATGCAGGTGTGAAGGTGATGCAGGTGATAAAGGTGATGCAGGTGATAAAGGTGATAAAGGTGTAAAGGTGATAAAGGTGTAAAGGTGATGCAGGTGATAAAGGTGATGCAGGTGTGAAGACTTAGCACTATTGTACAACAGGTGTGTGAGTATAGAGTTAACCACTATTGTACAACAGATACATTGTAAAATATAGAGTTAACCTGTGCAGTACAACAGGTGTGTTTCTATATGAGTAGGTATGTGTGAATTTATGTATGTGTGTGTGTGTTGTATAATAAGTGTTGATGAGGGTGTGAAGGTGATGAAGGTGTAAAGGTGATGAAGGTGTGAAGGTGATGAAGGTGTGGGGGTGATGAAGATGTAAAGGTGATGCAGGTGTAAAGGTGATGCAGGTGATAAAGGTGATGCAGCTGTAAATGTGATGCAGGTGTAAAGGTGTGAAGGTGATAAAGGTGATGCAGGTGTGAAGGTGATGCAGGTGTAAAGGTGATGCAGGTGATAAAGGTGATGCAGGTGTAAAGGTGTGAAGGTGATAAAGGTGATAAAGGTGATGCAAGTGTGAAGGTGATGCAGGTGTAAAGGTGATGCAGGTGATAAAGGTGATGAAGGTGTAAAGGTGATGAAGGTGTAAAGGTGATGAAGGTGTAAAGGTGATGAAGGTGTGAAGGTGATGATGGTGTGAGGGTGATGAAGATGTAAAGGTGATGCAGGTGTAAAGGTGATGTAGGTGATAAAGTTGATGCAGGTGTAAAGGTTATGCAGGTGTGAAGGCGATGCAGGTGTGAAGGTGATGCAGGTATAAAGGTGATGCAGGTGATAAAGGTGATGCAGGTGATAAAGGTGATAAAGATGATGCAGGTGTAAAGGTGATAAAGGTGTAAAGGTGATTCAGGTGTAAAAGTGATGCAGTTGATAAAGGTGATGCAGGTGTGAAGGTGATGCAGGTGATAAAGGTGATGCAGTTGTGAAGGTGATAAAGGTGATGCAGGTGATAAAGGTGATAAAGGTGTAAAGGTGATAAAGGTGTAAAGGTGATGCAGGTGATAAAGGTGATGCAGGTGTGAAGGTGATGCAGGTGTAAAGGTGATGCAAGTGTAAAGGTGATACGGGTGATAAAGGTGATGCAGGTATAAAGGTTATGCAGGTGATAAAGGTGATGCAGGTGTGAAGGTGATGCAGGTGTGAATGTGATAAAGGTGTAAAGGTGATGCAGGTGTGAAGGTGATAAAGGTTATGCAGGTGTAAAGGTGATGCAGTTGTGAAGGTGATGAATGTGTAAAGGTGATGAAGGTGATATAATCTTAATATAGGTTATTACAGTGTACTGTAAACTGTGAAAAGATATTATTACTGATATTAATGAGATACTGTATGGAAATATGTATTCTAACAGGATTCATATACTGCATGTGTTTCAGGACTGTTCTGTGTATGAAACAGAGAATAAAATACTTCATGTGGTGAGTGTCACACACAAACAAACACAAACGCGCGCACACACACACAGACACACACACACACAAACATAAACACATAAACATACAAACATAAACACATACACAAACACACATACACACACAAACATGAACTCAAACATACAAACATAAACAGATACACAAACACACATACACACACACAAACACACATACACACACACAAACAAACACATACACACACACACAAACATGAACACAAACATACAAACATAAACACATACACAAACACACACACACACACACACAAACAGACACACACACACACACAAACACACATACACACACACACACACACACACAAACACACATACACACACACACAAACACACACACACACACACACAAACATGAACACAAACATACAAACATAAACACACACACACACACACACACACACACACACACACACACACACACACACACACAGCTACATAGCTCTGCTTCCTTGTGCAGTAGGTTTCCTTGCTGTACAGAATGTCTTAGTCACACACACTAGAAAAGTACATGTGTGTGTGAGTGTTTTGATCAGTATTAGTTCAATATCAAATATCCAACCAGCTCTCACTCACTCTGTCCCCACCCCGGTCTGTCTCTCTTTCTCTCTCTCTCTCTCTCTCTACCCCTTCCTCTCTGCTCTCTCCCCGGTGTGTGTGCGTGTGTGTAGTGTAAGACTCTGTCAGGTATCTGTGAACACATCATCTCCCTGTCGTCTGATTCACTGCTGTCACAGTCTGCTCACCTGGAGGTTGTTCACCTCACCAACGTCACACCAAATGATGGCTTGGTGAGTCTCACCGTCCCACAAACACCAACATGCCAGTCAACTGTACACACGTAACTCTGGTAAAATCCCAGAATGTATTGTGTCTCTCTGCCTCTCCTGTGTGTGGGACCAAGGCCCTGTGTCCCTGTGTCCCTGGGTCTCTGTGTCTCTGGGTCTCTGGGTCTGACTGCTTTGGTCTGTCTGTCTCTGTCCTTCCAGGGGATGTACATTAAATCCACATATGACGGCCTTCATGTAATAACAGGCACCACAGAGAATGTAAGAATCACACTGCTGCTTCATCAAACTACCCCACACTCTACTACCCCACACTACTGCCCCACACACTACTGCTGCTTCATCATACTGCCCCACACTACTGCCCCACACACTACTGCTGCTTCATCATACTACCCCACACACTACCGTTGCTTCATCATACTGCCCCACACACTACTGATACTTCATCATACTGCCCCACACACTACTGCTGCTTCATCATACTGCCCCACACACTACCACTGCCTCATCATACTGCCACACACTACTGCTGCTTCATCATACTGCCCCACACACTACTGCTGCTTCATCATACTGCCCCACACACTACTGCTGCTTCATCATACTGCCCCACACACTACTGCTGCTTCATCATACTGCCCCACACACTACTGATACTTCATCATACTGCCCCACACACTACTGCTGCTTCATCATACTGCCCCACACACTACCACTGCCTCATCATACTGCCACACACTACTGCTGCTTCATCATACTGCCCCACACACTACCACTGCCTCATCATACTGCCACACACTACTGCTGCTTCATCATACTACCCCACACACTACTGCTGCTTCATCATACTACCCCACACACTACTGCTGCTTCATCATACTGCCCCACACACTACTGATACTTCATCATACTGCCCCACACACTACTGCTGCTTCATCATACTGCCCCACACACTACCACTGCCTCATCATACTGCCACACACTACTGCTGCTTCATCATACTGCCCCACAGACTACTGCTGCTTCATCATACTGCCCCACACACTACTGATACTTCATCATACTGCCCCACACACTACTGCTGCTTTATCATACTGCCCCACACACTACCACTGCCTCATCATACTGCCACACACTACTGCTGCTTCATCATACTGCCCCACACACTACCACTGCCTCATCATACTGCCACACACTACTGCTGTTTTATCATACTGCCCCACACACTACTGCTGCTTCATCATACTGCCCCACACACTACTGCTGCTTCATCATACTACCCCACACACTACTGCTGCTTTATCATACTGCCCCACACTACTGCTGTTTTATCATACTGCCACACACTACTGCTGCTTCATCATACTGCTCCACACAACTGCTGCTTCATCATACTACCCCACACACTACCACTGCCTCATCATACTGCCACACACTACTGCTGCTTCATCATACTACCCCACACACTACTGCTGCTTCATCATACTGCCCCACATACTACTGCTGCTTCATCATACTACCCCACACACTACTGATGCTTCATCATACTACCCACACACTACTGCTGCTTCATCATACTACCCCACACACTACTGCTGCTTCATCATACTACCCCACACACTACCGCTGCCTCATCATACTGCCCCACACACTACTGCTGCTTCATCATACTGCCCCACACACTACTGCTGTTTCATCATACTACCCCACACTACTGCTGTTTCATCATACTGCCCCACACACTATTGCTGTTTTATCATACTGCCCCACACACTACTGCTGCTTCATCATACTACCCCACACACTACTGCTGCTTTATCATACTGCCCCACACTACTGCTGTTTTATCATACTACCCCACACACTACTGCTGTTTCTTCATACTGCCACACACTACTGCTGTTTCTTCATACTGCCACACACACTACTGCTGTTTCTTCATACTGCCCCACACACTACTGCTGCTTCATCATACTACCCCACACACTACTGCTGCTTCATCATACTGCCCCACACACTACTGCTGTTTCATCATACTGCCCCACACACTATTGCTGTTTCATCATACTGCCCCACACTACTGCTGCTTCATCATACTACCCCACACACTACTGCTGTTTTATCATACTGCCACACACTACTGCTGCTTCATCATACTGCCCCACACACTACTGCTGCTTCATCATACTGCCACACACTACTGCTGTTTTATCATACTGCCCCACACACTACTGCTGCTTCATCATACTACCCCACACACTACTGCTGCTTCATCATACTACCCCACACACTACTGCTGCTTCATCATACTGCCCCACACACTACTGCTGCTTCATCATACTACCCCACACACTACTGCTGCTTCATCATACTACCCCACACACTACTGCTGCTTCATCATACTGCCCCACACACTACTACTGCTTAAACATACTGTATTCTTGTTTCTCTCTGTCTCCCTCTCTTTCTCTCTTTCTTTCTTCCACTAGTCTCCTGCTGATCTGTGTAAGAAGATTCATGCAGGCGATGAAGTAATTCAAGTAAACCATCAGACTGTGGTGAGTATTACTGTGTGTGTAGTGAGTATTACTGAGTGGTGAGTATTACTGTGTGTGAGGTGAGTATTACCATGTGTGTGGTGAGTATTACCATGTGTGTGGTGAGTATTAATGTGTGTGGTGAGGATTACTGTTTGTGGTGAGTATTACTGCATGTGTGGTGAGTATTACTGTGTCATTCCAGTCCAGACTGTGTGGTCAGATGGAAAAAGAGTTCTGTTAGATGAGTGTGTGGCCCAGTTTACCCACAATGCCCTGAGGCACTACATGCCCCTCAGATGGATAATAGGTTGTGTTTGTTGTATGTGGAGGAAGGGTGTGTGTGTGTGTGTGTGTGACAGAGAGAAACAGAGAGATAGAGGAGAAAGAAATGAAAAGAGGAAGAAAGAAAGGGAAACAGTGGGAGAAAGATAACCAGTGTTGCGAATAACGCCATTAAAAATAACGGCGTTAGGTAACAGCGTCATTTTGTCAGTAACGGGATAATATAATTAATTACTTTTCCTGTCGTTACAACGCCATTTACGTTACTGGTCATTAAAAGCGGTGCGTTACTATATATTGATATACTAACAGTAATGCGAGCGGACCCTGCCCAGGCTAGTGAGGCTAGTGCCCAGAGCCAGTGTAGGGGTTTCACCTACTAATCCTTTAAAGTAGATATAATTTGTTTTACCTTAATTATTAATCAGTCTCATTAATTTTAGAATCAGTCTCATATTCTAATTATACCAGAACCACAAGTTTAGTTATCAACTAAAGGTAATGAATGGTTTGGTATCTGAAGGATTTAACAATGAATTCTTTGGAGGTTTTGGCAACAACCACTTTTGAATGACATCAACACAGACAATTTGGTGAAAATAAATGATACATTTATTTAAAACCAACTATTCTAAAACACAAAGAGCATCAACATGGATCAGTATATTTACAGTGAAGACTCAGCATCTAGTGTGTGTGTGTGTGTGTGTAAAAAAAAGGGGAGGAGTAAGTGTGCGCGCTTGTGCGCGTGTGAGGAGGCGGAGTTGTAATCTCAGTTCTCCTATGGAGAACAAAGCAACTAAAATGGCGCCGACTTTAAACAGTAGAGCAGCGCGACTATGTTAATGAGCTCAGCTGGTTTATTCCAACGTGGTCAGAACAAAGAGTAATGGCGCTGGCTTACTAACCAAAAATTAATGTAGTGTGTCTGAGAATGGGAACTACAAGTTGTCAAATATTCAGAAGATAAAACATGGAGATTGCATGCCAGGTGGAGAACTTGTGTGTACAAATCTTAACGAAGTTTATGACAAAGTTAAACATTCAGAATGTATTAACAGAAAACTTGGTTAACTCTGCAGTTCAAGTAACTTTGCCCTTCTATAAACTATGCCCAGCGGTAAGAGTCTCACGTGTTGAGGATTTGGGGTAGTGTCGTCGTCCTCCCTGAATTAGGAGGGAATTTCCACCGCAGGCTCCTCGTTGATAAAGCGATGTCGTCCAGGTGTGCTGGGAAACGTCCTTCTGGATATGAAGTCCAGGAATGAGAGTCTCGTTCACGGTTTAACTACAGGGAATTGATCGCCTTTGTTTCAGTCCGTGTGGCCGCGTTAGCAAGCTTGATTGAAGTCGTTCGGTGAATCTGTTGTCGCGGTAACGTTGATCGGTTGCTGGTTAGATTACACCGTAACTCGGGCTCGTTAATTAAGTAATACGACTTTCAGCTGTTTGCTGTTAGTCGTTGCAAAGTTCGCGTGTTCTCAAAGAAAAACCGGAGAGAGAGGAGTGACGGAGCCTCTCTTTAATAGGTCTAACCTATGTGTCGGTCAAACCAGAGAGAGGGAGATATTACGGAGCCTCTCTTTAATAGGTCTAACCTATGTGTCGGTCAAACCAGAGAGAGAGAGATATTACGGAGCCTCTCTTTAATAGGTCTAACCTATGTGTCGGTCAAACCAGAGAGAGAGGGAGATATTACGGAGCCTCTCTTTAATAGGTCTAACCTATGTGTCGGTCAAACCAGAGAGAGAGGGAGATATTACGGAGCCTCTCTTTAATAGGTCTAACCTATGTGTCGGTCAAACCAGAGAGAGAAGGAGATATTACGGAGCCTCTCTTTAATAGGTCTAACCTATGTGTCGGTCAAACCAGAGAGAGAGAGATATTACGGAGCCTCTCTTTAATAGGTCTAACTTATGTGTCGGTCAAACCAGAGAGAGAAGGAGATATTACGGAGCCTCTCTTTAATAGGTCTAACCTATGTGTCGGTCAAACCAGAGAGAGAGAGATGAATGGCTGTTCAGGGTATTTAAACACCTGAACTGTAGACACACCCTTACTTCCGTCAAAGCAAGCTTGTTCCATGTGTTGCCAGTGGTACTGCCACCTGCTGGTTTAGCATGGTACCTACATTCCCCCCTTGGTCTTCAGACTGGGGCTGATGTCACAGTCCTGAAGAGCACAAAAGGTTATCCATGCAGTCCATGTTCCCTGTAGCATCCACTGGAAGGTGATCAATTCCATGAGTCAAGCTGTCCATCCCGCTCATAGCATAATCCATGAGATGGCTGGGAGACGCTGTAGAGACACATCTGGGCAACAAGTTCACTACTGGGCAGTTCTTGAACAGTAACTAAGGTTAACCAAATCAAGAAAAACAATGAAATGATACTAATGCATGGCTTAGATTTCTCTTGGCTTTACGATAAGAAAACAAGGTCACATGCAGGATTAATTGCCTTTGATGGAAAAGAGGAAATACATCAGGCATGGAGAAAGGTGTGGAGTTAGCACATGTTGGTGTTAGTCTGTTGGCTGGAACAAACCTAACAATGCTTTAAAGGAAAGATCTTGCTGGACTAAAACATTTGGGTTAATGTCCAGTTAGAGTGTGGCTTCTTGTGAGATCTAGTAAAATGTAAATGGGGGTTTAACTGAGGTGTAATGCCTCATCCTATCCTGTGATAGACAAGTATTTAAGTATCTCACACTTGCTATACTGGTAGAGGAGAGAAAAAGATCTGTGTGAGGGGTAAAATGTAGAAGTTAGGAGGTAACGCCGGGTACACCCCCCTTAGTAGAGAACCTACTGCATTGAAACTACAGAACTGTGAGCGGAGATGATGCCAGGAACATCTCCCTTTAAAGGGTTAGAGATCTGGAAACATAGCTACATGTTTACAGGCTGAAGGTTTACATGTAACTTCGTATAAAGTCAGTTCTACCTCCCCCCTGGCTCAGGCTGGAGGTCCACTAACTGATCCTTATCTATGGCTGTCCCCCCCTTCCACTGGTTCTGTCTCTCTTTCCACCTCTTGGCTCTGTCCCTGTGGCGAGAGAAGTGAGAGAGGCCTGCAGAAAGAACAGTGTCTGAATTTACAGGGAAATCATAGGGAGGATCTTGGAGCTCTTTGGAGTCTCCTTCAGGCATACTGGGCTGCACAACAGTCTCCCAAACTGTCTGCGTGGTCTTTCTGATCTCACGCATCGACAGGTCACCTTGGCGTGCTAAAAGTGTGACATGGGTTCTCACACAAGGGTGGAGATTGTGCAAAAATAGGGATTTGAAGGTTCGGTCTTCTGTGAGACCGGGTCCATTTCTTCCCTGGAAAAATGTTTGCTTCAAGCGATTAAAGTAATCCCTGGGATGCTCTGAACGCTTGTGCTTAATTTTAATGGCTGATATGAATGCTGACGCTTCGTCAAAATAAGCGGAATACTCCTGAGCGAGGGCTTTGCATAGCTGAGTGTAACTGTCCCTAATGGAAAACGGCTGTGACTCTATGAACGTGTGAACTGATCTAGAGGTGGTTTTCCAAATTAGCTTCACTTTCTCTCGTTCTGTTGCATAGGGCAAGTCCGAGAGGCTACACTCAATTTCTTGGAGGTAGTCTTCAACATGGTAGTTTGACCTTGCTGGGTCGAATGGCTCCATGTCCTTGGCTAGTGAATCTAGTAACTTTAAACGAGGGAAATGTTCAAGGACATGTTTATTAGAATAGGAAGGTGGACCTTCCCTGTCCAAGTGTTGTAACTCTTGGTCAATATGATGCCTACTGCCTCCTGTCTCTCTGTGCCTAGGTGGCAGTAATGAGCCTTTATGCATCTCAAGTTGAGAAATGTCTGTATTTCTCCTTGAGGAAAAAGCTGTAGCATGTACGTCACTGTGCCAGCCTGTGCGTGGGTCAGTGGAATGATGCTCAGCGTTTAGGTAAGGACTGTTATCTGCTCTACCTGGTGAGACATCCCTTGTCTGTACGTTCTGCCAGTGGTGTACATCAGCATGCCTCCTGCCAACCTGCTCTGTGTGCATAGGGGGCAACAGTGAGCCTTTGTGCATCTCAAGTTGGGAAATTTCTGCATTTCCTCTTGAGGAAATAGCTGGAGCATGTACATCACTGTGCCAGCCTGTGCGTGGGTCAGTGGAATGATGCTCAGCGCTCATACAAGGCTTCCTAACTGTGGTACCTAATGAAATGTCCCTGGTCTGGACATCACACAGAGGATAATGGTCACCAGCATGCTTTCTACCTTCCTGGTCTCTGTCCATAGGGGGCAACAGTGAGCCTTTGCGCATCTCAAGTTGAGAAATACCTGCATTTCTCCTTGAGGAAGAAGCTGGAACATGTACATCACTGCGCCAGCCTGTGCGTGGATCAGTGGAATGATGCTCAGCATTTAAGTAAGGCTTCCTAGCTGTTGTACCTGACGGGATGTTCCTGGTCTGGACATCATGCAGAGAATAAGGTGGGCCAAAAGACATAGCAGGACTAGTATTACTCTTTTTGTTACTCAAGAGTAAGGGGGCAGAAGCTAGGGACGAGTAAGAGGGCTCTGCTGACTCGTGGCAAGAGGATGCAGACGGGGCATCTGCTCTAGGAGGGTGATTCTCCACAGAGGCTTCACGTTGAGCTTCAGAAGCTGAACAGTCAGTAGTATCATATGGATACTCTGAGGAAGAACTAGTTACATCTAACCTAAGACTCATGGGGACTGGAGCCGGGGCCTTAGGATGTACAACAGGTGCATCACCTGTGGAGTGCTGACTATATGGGCTTTCTACTGTAACTAATAAAGAAGGTCTAGAGGTGCCAGATCTAGTTGCAAGGAAATCTTGCGCACTCGCACGAGCAAGCTCACTCTCCCTTTGGAGGCGGGCAGTTTCTGTTAAGCCCGTGTGACGTTCACTTACGGTGAGCACGTCATTCAGCGCATGAGTGGTCAGTTGGAGGTTGTGGCGAAGGCTCTCAACCTCAGAACTGAGCTTAGCAGTATCCTGTTTGAGGAGTCTATTTTCCTTGCGTAGTGCCTCTACTTCTAAGCGAGCCTGCTGCTGACATAGAAGGAACATTTTAAAAACTACATCTGGAACGGTAGGGGTCTCCTCAAAGTAGTCCTTTAGAGGTTTGTCAACATCCTTCCTACCTGGTTCAAGCATCTGAAGGAGCTGAAGCAAAGATTGACAAGTATTCTGTTTTAGAAAAGCCATGGTTAGTCTAAATGTACTTATAGACTAGCTCAAAAAAAAGGGACAAAATCAAGTCAGCTTCAGTACAATCTGGCTTAGCTATTGTGCCAGGACCTTGTGTCTGGGCAGGTAAAAAGGGTAATTACCTAGGTGGACAAGCCAAATTGAAACTGTGGTAAAAAGAATTGTGCCAAAGGTGATTATGGTCTCTGAAACTTAACACTAGCACACTGGACCAAAGACTGCAACAGTGAAGTTATACAAAGACAGTGAAGTCTGATAACTGTGCTAAATAATTATCCTAATACTTCTGCAGTACAGGGGAAATCAGTGGGATGCCACACAAATTAAAGCAACTGAATTACTATTGAAGTAATCAGAAATTAAATGAGTAAAATAAATATACTGATCTTCAGTTGATTGCTCAATGAATGTGAATAGTAACCAAATGGTAATCAAATTAGAACACTATCACCAAACTGTAGTTACCAAGTACTAGCTTTCCTCTATAGGAAGACTTGGGAAGTGCTCTGGCGCCCTCTTCTGGCGAATTTGGAGATGGTCCTATTCTAATGGCTTGAAAGCCTGTGATGTGAAAAATATGGTTGATATCAAACAAATATGGTTGAGCCAGAAATCTCCCTCACGCAGGGGCACCAATTATGTAGGGGTTTCACCTACTAATCCTTTAAAGTAGATATAATTTGTTTTACCTTAATTATTAATCAGTCTCATTAATTTTAGAATCAGTCTCATATTCTAATTATACCAGAACCACAAGTTTAGTTATCAACTAAAGGTAATGAATGGTTTGGTATCTGAAGGATTTAACAATGAATTCTTTGGAGGTTTTGGCAACAACCACTTTTGAATGACATCAACACAGACAATTTGGTGAAAATAAATGATACATTTATTTAAAACCAACTATTCTAAAACACAAAGAGCATCAACATGGATCAGTATATTTACAGTGAAGACTCAGCATCTAGTGTGTGTGTGTGTGTGTGTGTGTAAAAAAAAGGGGAGGAGTAAGTGTGCGCGCTTGTGCGCGTGTGAGGAGGCGGAGTTGTAATCTCAGTTCTCCTATGGAGAACAAAGCAACTAAAATGGCGCCGACTTTAAACAGTAGAGCAGCGCGACTATGTTAATGAGCTCAGCTGGTTTATTCCAACGTGGTCAGAACAAAGAGTAATGGCGCTGGCTTACTAACCAAAAATTAATGTAGTGTGTCTGAGAATGGGAACTACAAGTTGTCAAATATTCAGAAGATAAAACATGGAGATTGCATGCCAGGTGGAGAACTTGTGTGTACAAATCTTAACGAAGTTTATGACAAAGTTAAACATTCAGAATGTATTAACAGAAAACTTGGTTAACTCTGCAGTTCAAGTAACTTTGCCCTTCTATAAACTATGCCCAGCGGTAAGAGTCTCACGTGTTGAGGATTTGGGGTAGTGTCGTCGTCCTCCCTGAATTAGGAGGGAATTTCCACCGCAGGCTCCTCGTTGATAAAGCGATGTCGTCCAGGTGTGCTGGGAAACGTCCTTCTGGATATGAAGTCCAGGAATGAGAGTCTCGTTCACGGTTTAACTACAGGGAATTGATCGCCTTTGTTTCAGTCCGTGTGGCCGCGTTAGCAAGCTTGATTGAAGTCGTTCGGTGAATCTGTTGTCGCGGTAACGTTGATCGGTTGCTGGTTAGATTACACCGTAACTCGGGCTCGTTAATTAAGTAATACGACTTTCAGCTGTTTGCTGTTAGTCGTTGCAAAGTTCGCGTGTTCTCAAAGAAAAACTGGAGAGAGAGGAGTGACGGAGCCTCTCTTTAATAGGTCTAACTTATGTGTCGGTCAAACCAGAGAGAGAGGGAGATATTACGGAGCCTCTCTTTAATAGGTCTAACCTATGTGTCGGTCAAACCAGAGAGAGAGGGAGATATTACGGAGCCTCTCTTTAATAGGTCTAACCTATGTGTCGGTCAAACCAGAGAGAGAGGGAGATATTACGGAGCCTCTCTTTAATAGGTCTAACCTATGTGTCGGTCAAACCAGAGAGAGAAGGAGATATTACGGAGCCTCTCTTTAATAGGTCTAACCTATGTGTCGGTCAAACCAGAGAGAGAAGGAGATATTACGGAGCCTCTCTTTAATAGGTCTAACCTATGTGTCGGTCAAACCAGAGAGAGAGAGATGAATGGCTGTTCAGGGTATTTAAACACCTGAACTGTAGACACACCCTTACTTCCGTCAAAGCAAGCTTGTTCCATGTGTTGCCAGTGGTACTGCCACCTGCTGGTTTAGCATGGTACCTACACCAGTGTTTTTACACGCGCGCCGAAGCACACACACAAACAGAGAAGAGGCAGAAATGGCGAGTCAGGAGCAAGCCGAAGAAAAATTATAATTTTCAAGGTGGTGATATAAACATTATTTAAGAAAATACTTGAAGTTCCTGAATGTCTAACAGACTGGGTATTTGATTTATTTAATTAAGAACATAGGTTTTATTGTTAAGTTTACTTCTGTTGTGAACAAACCAGTTGTCTCAGGTTCAGAGAATTTAATTTAATTTGATAGATGTAAATGCACTTTATATAGTGTAACTTTTGCTTTTTTTTTTTACACAAAGATTTGGGATTTTAAAGGATTTTATCCTGCACTGGTCTGTTGATGTGCAATAAATATCAAAAGTTAAACACTTTTCTGATCTACTCATTTCAACTGACTGTGAAAACTGCTTTTTCTGTAAAACTGTTACTTTTATTATAGAGTAATTCAGTTACTAACTCAGTTACTTTTTTGAACAAGTAGTGAGTAACTATAACTAATTACTTTTTTAAAGTAACATTCCCAACACTGGAAATAACACAATCACAACACAGTTACCATAACACAGAAATCAATGTCAACACAACTGCAGTAATGCAGAAATAGCAAAATCACAACACAGCTACATTATGGCAGAAATAGCACAATCACAGTGCAGCTACAATCACGCAGAAATAGCACATTCACTATACAGTAATGCAATCGTAGCACAATCACAACACAGCAGAACTTGTCTCAACACATTCACAGCACTTTTACAGTAGTGCAGAAATACCATAATCACTGCATAGCTACAGTAATGCAGAAATAGCTTAAAGACACGTTTCTTTACTTAAAAACTTTGTGAGCCCAACCAGTAATTTTATACTGACTGGTAGATATGTGAGTATTCTGAGAATGTTATGAATCTGTTCCCCCACCCTCTCTTTATCTCTCATCTCCCCTTTATCTCTCTCTCTCTCTCTCTCTCTCTCTCTCTCTATCCTTCAGGTGGGGTGGCAGTTGAAGAACTTGGTGAATTCTCTTCGTGAAGATCCAAGTGGGGTAATCCTCACACTCAAGAAGAGACCCCAGAACACACCAGCATCTACTGTGTTCACAAACACCCGCTGGAAACCTCTCTCACTCCAGGTGTGTGTGTGTGTGTGTGTGTGTGTGTGTGTGTGTGTGTGTGTGTATGTTTCAGGTGAGTACAGGATTATTTTAAACTAAAACCTCTATGTGTACATGTATAATGTACATAGACTTCTATATGTGTATGTGTGTGGATGTGTGGTGTGTGTGTGTGTGTATTAGCTGACCTGTTTCCATGACGCCAAGTTCTGTAGTTGCCATGGCTACACATCTTCGACAGAGGCAGGTTCATCCATGTGTGTCAGCAATATCACAGTCACGATGCAGAAAAAATAATTCTGTGTGTGTGCATGTATATTTGTGAGAGAGAGAGAGTGTGTGTGTGTGTGTGCATGTATATGTGTGAGAGAGAGAGAGTGTGTGTGTATGTTTATCACCATTCTCAGTGGTGATAAGCTATAAAATATCTAGATTTTTAAATATCTGAAATTAAATATTTATACTTAATGTTTTAAATCCAGTGGAACATATTGCATCCTAAACTGCTTCTCTGTCCCTAAGTATCGTTGCTATGGATGTGTTGCTATGGATGTGTTGCTATGCTGTTCTTGATTAGCAATACACCTGTACTTCCTGTTCAGCACTAGCAGAGTAGATTAGTGTTTGAGTATGGTTCAGAATACACATGTTATATTGTGCATTATTGTTGTGTATTTTATTGTGTGTGTACTCTGAGTCCTGTACCCGTACTCACAGTGTCCTGTACCCATACTCACAGTGTCCTGTACCAGCACTTTCACTGTCCTGTACCAGTACACTCACTGTCCTGTACCAGTACTCACAGTGTCCTGTACCAGTACTCACAGTGTCCTATGCCCGCACTCACAGTGTCTTGTACCAGTACTTTCACTGTCCTGTACCAGGTCTAATGGTGTCCTGTACCAGTACTCACAGTGTCCTGTACCCGTACTCACAGTGTCCTGTACCAGTACATACAGTGTCCTGTACCCATACTCACAGTGTCCTGTACCTGTACTCACAGTGTCCTGTAACTGTACTCACAGTGTTCTGTACCAGTACTCACAGTGTCCTGTACCCGTACTCTCACTGTCCTGTACCAGTACTCACAGTGTCCTGTACCCGTACTCACAGTGTCCTGTACCAGTACTCAGTGTCCTGTACCCGTACTCTCACTGTCCTGTACCAGTACTCACAGTGTCCTATACCAGTACTCACAGTGTCCTGTACCAGTACATACAGTGTCCTGTACCAGTACTCACAATGTCCTGTACCTGTACTCACAGTGTCCTGTAACTGTACTCACAGTGTTCTGTACCAGTACTCACAGTGTCCTGTACCAGTACACTCATTATCCTGTACCAGTACACTCAGTGTCCTGTACCAATTATCTCTGTCTTGTGTGCTGTACTGTGCACATTACAGGCCCTTGTGTGTTATTTGTTAATCCCCCATGTTGAGGCCGCAGTGCACACTGTTCACACTGTTTGAAATACAAATACTGATTTGTGACTTTACTGTGATCACCGAAGTCCAACTAGTTTGGGAAGATGTGGGGTGTTGAGCTTGCATGGTGATTTCAAATGGACAGTACTGTCCTACTGAGAAAAATGTATCTCTGGATAATAATTTGTGTATGTGTGTGCGTGTGTGCGTGCGTGTGTGTGCGTGCATGTGTGCATGCGTGTGTGCGCGTGTGTGTGCGTGTGTGCATGTGTGCGCGCGTGTGTGTGTATGTGGGTGTGTGTGCGTGTGGGTGCGTGTGTGCATGCGTGTGTGTGCGTGTGTGTGTGTGTGTGTGTGTGTGTGTGTTCAGCCCCTGCCCACCAGCCCGTGCAGTGAGTCTCCTCCTCCTCCTGGTTCTCTGGGGGTTTCACCTGGTCTGGACTCACCAGCAGCGCATGATGTGTTCATTCTGTCTCCTGTGTACAGTCACAGGTACCTCATACACCCACCAAACAGGCCTTCATACACACAGATCCTGTGAGTGTAAGCTCTGTGTGTGTGTGTGTGTGTGTGTGTGTGTGTGTGTGTGTGTGTGTGTGTGTGTGTGCGCGTGTGTGTGTTTAATGTGTGTGTGTGTGTGTGTGTGTGTGCGCGTGTGTGTGTTTAATATGTGTGTGTGTGTGTGTGTGTGTATGTGTGTTAGAGAGGACGAACTGGAGAGAGCTCTGGGCTTCGGTGTGTTTGGATCAGAGTCTCCAGGGTTCTATGTGGAGCAGGACGGCTCTGTGGGTTTACACCACCCCCTGGACCCCGAAACAGGCAGAAACACTGGGCTGCGCTACAGAGACCGGACCCCCACACGTGGTCTGTGTACACACACACACACACACACACACACACACACACACACACACACACACACACACACTAACATACACTCAAGCACATACATACCACACACACAACCACATACATCCTATACACACCCACTCACATACACACACACACACTCTCACACTCACACACACACACTCTCACACTCACACACACACACACACACACACACACACACATACACACACACACACACACACACACAATCACTCACACACACACGTACACACACACACACATAATCACTCACATACATACCTTTTACAAGGTTTTGTTTATGTAGGTGATCCCAGGCAGGTCTCCATGGCAACTGAGTGGCTTGCAGAGACTCAAGAATCTGGAGTTTACAAGCGAGGAAGTCGAGGTGTCAACTGTTCTCTACTTTACTATACTATACCATACTATACTATACCATACTATACTATACCATACTTAACTATACAACACCATACCTTACTATACTATACCATTCTTTACTATACCATACCTTACTATACTATACCATACCTTACTATACTATACCATACTTAACTATACAACACCATACCTTACTATACTATACCATACTTAACTATACAACACCATACCTTACTATACTATACCATACCTTACTATACTATACCATACTTAACTATACAACACCATACCTTACTATACTATACCATTCTTTACTATACCATACCATACTTAACTATACAACACCATACTTAACTATACAACACCATACCTTACTATACTATGCCATACTTAACTATACAACACCATACTTAACTATACAATACCATACTTACTGTAACTATACAACACCATACCTTACTATACTATACCATTCTTTACTATACCATACTTTACTATACTATACCATACTTAACTATACAAAACCATACTTAACTATACAACACCATACCTTACTATACTATGCCATACTTAACTATACAACACCATACTTACTGTAACTATACAACACCATACTTTCTGTAACTATACAACACCATACCTTACTATACTATACCATACTTAACCATACAACACCATACCTTACTATACTATACCATACTTTACTATACACCATACCTTACTATACTATGCCATACTTAACTATACAACACCATACTTAACTATACAACACAATACTTACTGTAACTATACAACACCATACCTTACTATACTATACCATACTTAACTATACAACACCATACCTTACTATACTATACCCTACTTTACTATACCATACTATACTATACCATACTTAACTATACAACACCATACTTAACTATACAACACCATACCTTACTATACTATACCATACTTAACTATACACCCTACCTTACTATACTATACCATATTTAACTATACAACACCATACTTACTATACTATAGCATACCTAACTATACAACACCATACCTTACTATACTATACCATACTCGACTATACAACACCATACCTTACTATACTATGCCATACCTAACTATACAACACCATACCTTACTATACTATACCATACTTAACTATACAACACCAAACCTTACTATACTATGCCATACTTAACTATACAACACCATACCTTACAATACTATACCATACTTAACTATACAACACCATACCTTACTATACTATACCGTACTTAACTATACAACACCATACCTTACTCTATTATACCATATTTAAGTATACAACACCATACCTTACTATACTATACCATACTTAACTATACAACACCATACTTTACTATACTATACCATACTTAACTATACAACACCATACCTTACTATACTATGCCATTCTTTACTATACCATACCTTACTATACTATACCATTCTTTGCTATACCATACCATACTTTACTATACAACACCATTCCTTACTATACTATACCATACTTAACTATTCAACACCATACCTTACTATACTTTACCATACTTAACTATACAACACCATACCTTACTATACTACACCGTACTTAGTTATGCTGTACCATACCTTACTATACTATACCATACTTAACTATACAACACCATACCTTACTATACACTGCTCTGGGCACGTGTGATCCACACCCCCCTAGTAATCACCAGTGTGTGTGTGTGTTCTGACTGCACAGATGGGTTAAAAGCGGAGGACAAATTTCGATTGGGGTGTAAAAATCACAATTGACAAAATATGGCACATTTCATTACTATACCATACTTAACCATACAACGGACAACGGCGTACTTATTATACTATACCACACCTACTCTGCTACAGCATATTTCACTATATGCAAAATACCCTAAGGGTATCTCAACCAGCCCACCTTAACAGGTACTTGGTCCTGCACCATCTATGGGCCAGTGGCATCGCTCTTCCTGTCTCCTTCCCTCAAGGGCACAAGACTGCCCTGCAAAGCCTCTGCATCCTACCTCCACTGGGAGGTTCCAGGTCTTCCATCCATTTTTCTGGCTTTCGAGAATGAGGGCTTGATATTTCCTCAGCTTACGCTCATGTGCCTCCTCCATCTTCTCCTCTCGATAAGCACCACCTGCTTGGTACCTTTAGACCACAGGACAATGTCTGGTGTCAGGCTAGTGTGGGCTATCTTTTGTAGAAATTTGAGCTGCTTCTTCAGGTCTGCCTCTGCACCCCCATCTCCCAGTCATTTGCTGTGGCCAGGACCCCCTTGCTCCTCCCTCTTGCTGCTCCACTTTCTCCTGCCCTGATGAAATTTATTTATTTATTATTTTTTTGATGAAATTTATGAAACAAGGCTCTTTAGTTAGCTGTCTGGCCCTTTTTCTAGCTTGCCCAATCCTGTCTGCCAACTGCGCAAGGATCTGGTCGTGTCGCCACCAGAACTTGCCATCGGCTAGGCTTGACTGACATGAGGAGAGGACATGCTCAAGGTTAGCCTTCCGCAGAGCGTGCAGCTGGGGCTCTTGACCATTCCCCAAGTATGGAGGTTTGAGGGGCTAGGTAGGACATCGTATACAGAACACAACAGGAACTTGATCTGGTGGCCTTCCATGCTCCAGATGTCCTGCCAGGTCAGAGCTCTTTCTCTTGCGCTCTCCCATCTAGTCCAGCTGCCTTGTTTGTTCATGGCTACAGCCTTGACATGCCGGCATTCCTCCTCTGCCTTTCGGACCTCTTTCTGCACTAAGCCTCGCCTCTCCTTTGGGTCTGCTTTGTTCCAGCTTGCTTTGGTGCAGAAACCCACACCGAGCCTTCCCTGGGCTACTGAACCAACTCCTCTACCTCCTTTAGTGCTCTGCTGGCTGACCACTTCCGGCCTGTCCTGATGACGATGTCTGCCTGGCGTACTTTGTCGTCTCCGCTGTCCCGCAGCATCATGGCCTGGCATGTTTTTGTCACCTTAAACTCTTCCACCACTGATGTTATTGGCAGCTGTAGCTTGCTGCCTGTGCTGTAAAGGCCAATGGAGCAAAAGCTTCTCGGGATGCCCAGCCATCTCCTTAGATAGGTGTTCAACTTCCTCTCCTTACTATACTGTACTTACTATACGACACTTAATTATACAACACCATACTTACTATACCATACTTAACTATTCAACACCATACCTTACTTTACTATACCACACTTAAATATACAACACCATACTTACCATACCATACTTAACCATACAACGGCATACTTACTATACTATACCACACCTACTATGCTACAGCATACTTCACTATACTATACTTACACTATACTATACTTATACAATGCCATACTTGCTATACTATATCATACTTGCTTTGCTATACCATACTTCACTAGACCTTGCCATACTTTACTACACCATACTTCAATATGCAATACCATACCTTGTTGCTCCATACTTCACATTTCTACACCATACTTTTCTATACTACCCCATACTTTACTATGCTATGCCATAGGTTACTACAC
>NW_027506901.1:397500-630000 GCF_052324685.1 Brachyhypopomus gauderio
CTTCTTTTCTCTCTCTTTCTCCCTTTCTCTCCCTCTCTCACATGCAGGTTGGACTGTAAGGTCTGGATTGGTTGTCAGTAGGGAGTAGGATAGCAGATATTACAAACAGGGGTATTGATCACCGATCAGTGCTACTGATTAATACCTAACTTTGCAGTTATTGATCACTGACTGATCAGTGGTATTGATTGGGAGCTGTGTGGTTATTGATTAATGATCAGCGGTACTGATTGGGAGCTGTGTGGTTATTGATCAGTGATCAGCGGTACTGATTGGTGGCTGTGTGGTTATTGATCAGTGATCAGCGGTACTGATTGGTGGCTGTGTGGTTATTGATCAGTGATCAGCGGTACTGATTGGTGGCTGTGTGGTTATTGATCAGTGATCAGCAGTACTGATTGGTGGCTGTGTGGTTATTGATCAGTGATCAGCTGTACTGATTGGTAGCTGTGTGGTTATTGATCAGTGATCAGCTGTACTGATTGGTAGCTGTGTGGTTATTGATCAGTGATCAGCGGTACTGATTGGTGGCTGTGTGGTTATTGATCAGTGATCAGCGGTACTGATTGGTGGCTGTGTGGTTATTGATCAGTGATCAGCGGTACTGATTGGTGGCTGTGTGGTTATTGATTAGTGATCAGCGGTACTGATTGGTAGCTGTGTGGTTATTGATCAGTGATCAGCAGTACTGATTGGTGGCTGTGTGGTTATTGATCAGTGATCAGAGGTACTGATTGGTGGCTGTGTGGTTATTGATCACTGACTCTGCAGGCGAGCTCATCCAGCCCGTTTGCGGAGCGGCACTTCTCTAGTGTCTCCACCTTCTCACACTCGTCTGCCGAAGATTCTTCCTGCCGCTCCAACCACCGCGAGCGCCGTTCCTGGCAGGACCTGATTGAGACCCCTGTGGGCAGCTCCGGGCTTCACTACCTCCAGACTGGGGCGGGGGAGGTGCGTGTCCCGCTGTCTCCCGAGAGACTGCGTCAGGCCACGCTGCCCGCCCGACGCCGCCGCCCCCCGGAACGTGATGGGCCGTTCCCTCTGACAGACGGTGAGGAGCCCCGCCCACACTGCCACGCCCAGAAACAGCGAAGCCAGAGCCTTCCACGTAACCGCGGTGACACACGTTCGCACACGCTCCGGGTGCACGCAGGACACGTACACGGCACGCTGCGACCTCGAACACGTCTCCGAGAGGAGGATGAGGAGGATGAAGAGGAGGACGAGGAAGGTGTGACTCAGCATGGTGCTGGAGACAGAGTGGACCCTCTGGAGGAGCTGTACCGCTCCCTAGAACAGGCCAGTCTTTCTGCCTTCGGCCACCAGAGACCCTCCACAAGGCAGGAGTTCAGACGCTCCTTCGTTATACGCTGCACTGATCCAGCCACCAACGAGCTGCTACATCACATCCGCGCCCTGCGGTCCACACTGAAGGTATACACTGTGCTAAAGGTCAGAGGTCAAAGTTCAAAATAGAGAGAAATACAGGAGGGATCTAAAGCAGAAGTGTATGTACTGATTTTGGTTCATAGCTCATGTATATTCTATTCAGATGATCAACTGATCTCTCTCACCTCCATGTGTCTCTCTCACCTCCATCTGTCTCTATCACCCCAACTGTCTCTCTCACCTCCATCTGTCTCTCTCACCTCCATCTGTCTCTCTCACCTCCATCTGTCTCTCACTTCCATCTGTCTCTCTCACCCCATCTGTCTCTCTCACTTCCATCTGTCTCTCTCACCCCATCTGTCTCTCTCACCCCAACTGTCTCTCTCACCCCATCTGTCTCTCTCATCCACTCTGTGTCTCTCTACCCCCTCTTGCTCTGTCTCCACCCATTCTGTCTGTCTCCACGCCCCTTGATCTGTCTCCTTCCACTCTGTGTCTCTCCACCCCCTCTTGTTCTGTCTCCACCCCCTCTTGTTCTGTCTCCACCCCCTCTTGTTCTGTCTCCACCCCTTCCCCTCTTTTTCCCAGGCTAAGGAGGGAGACCTGGCTGTGATTACTCAGGTGCTGGATGACCCCTGTTTGACCTCAAGGAAGTTCCGAGATTGGAAGCTGAGGAACCACGAGCTTTTTTCAGATATCTGCGAGTTCAGCCCACTGGACCCGCCTACTGACCCCAACGACCTCTCACCTCTGTCCGCGACACTGATGATGCACACACACTCCTTTATAGAGACACACGTCTGAAACATTCATTTATACACGTACACATGTTCCTTAACAAAGACACACATCTCTAACTTCTTTGCAAACATTCATACACTCAAATTCAGAAATACATTAAGTGTGTACAGACACACACACACACACACACACACACACACACACAAACGCAACACTGTGGAATTTCAATCCCCTTCCTCAATGCCCTGTGGGCTTTTCAACTGCCCTCCTTTAACTATCATTGATAGCTAGGTGAGCCAGTCGCCTGGGAGATGATCCCAGAGGATTTTGCAAAGACTCATGAACTTTCCAGGTGCCACACCTGTGTGCTTACCTGACCTGGACACACACACACATACACAGGCACCTGTGTGCTTACCTGACCTGGACACACACACACATACATAGGCACCTGTGTGCTCACCTGCACTGAACTCAACCACGTGTGAACTCACCCACGTATGTGCACATACAGATGCACATAGGCACACACACGTCCCTGTGATCTGTGTACAGAGTTATCCTGCCAATCAGGCCTGTCTGAGGGTAATGAAGACAGGTACCACTCTGCAGTTTGAGGGAGAGAGGAGAGAGAGAAAGAAAAAAGGAGAGAGAGAGAGAGAGGAGACAGGGAGAGAGAGGAGAGAGGGAGGGAGAGAGAGAAAGAGAGAGAGAGAGTGAAGGAGTGTGTGTGAGAGAGAGAGACACCAGGAGAGAGAGAAATCTCTTTTTTGGCTGGAGATATTTTATTCCCCTCCTTTATTTGAAAACCTCTGGAGAGTTCTGTAGATTTGCTCTAGACTGTCTGGAGAAGTTTGTTTATTTGTTTTGTTTATTTGTTTTATTTTCCTTCCCTCAGAATGCTGCAGGAAGAGCGCTCATGTAGCCATGGGCAACGGGCTTCACTCTGTTACTAAGCAACACCGCCCTACTGTGTTAACTCTACCACTTTCAAAGCATGCAAAACTGTGTGATAGAGGGAGAGAGAGAAATAGAGAGAGTGTAAAAAAGTGATAGAATAAGAAGACTGACACCTTTCCTTAAGTAGGAGCGTCAGTAAAGTGTCTGGTCTGACTGACACTAGGTTCCTGTTTAGAATGTTTAGAATATAGCCAAACTCCAGCATGGGTTAAACATATATGATTATAAGCCAAGCGGACAGACGGTATGTATATAAAACCTTTCCTTTGCCTATAGCTGCATCCTCTGTTGAAAACTGTGAACCATACTTCTGAATGCAACCTTCTGCCACTGTAAAGACTGACAGAAGTTTTCTACGTCTCTGTTTTTTCTACAAAATGAACACAACAGACAGCAGCTTTGCTGAACTGATCTGAGCTCTT
Organism: Brachyhypopomus gauderio; assembly: GCF_052324685.1. Lineage (NCBI taxonomy): Eukaryota > Metazoa > Chordata > Actinopteri > Gymnotiformes > Hypopomidae > Brachyhypopomus > Brachyhypopomus gauderio. The sequence continues at coordinate 401,013 of NW_027506901.1, forward strand.
TGGTCCTAATGGTATACACTTCCCAGCTCCAGATCACACATGCGGTTCAGCCGAAGTTCTAGAATCTGGCTGAGAATTCCAGAACTCAAATTATGATCTGAATTCTAGAATCACGGTCCACACGAATCTCACTGCTGTGCTGGCCGTGAGCCGTGAAATACGTGAAATATTTCTGTTGAATTCCACTTTCCATCATCAGGTCTGTGGAGAGGATGGTCTACCTGTGTGCTAGCTAGCACTGCCTGTGAGCTCCTCACTCTGCAGTGGGTCTGCAGTTTGGTGACCACCTGTGAGCTGTAGACAGTCTTCTCATGTTCTGCTGACAGGACCTTTCTTTGCATTGTGAGTGGAATAGTTGTGGACTGTATTTGAAATAAGTAGGATGTGATTATTTTTACTAGTCTGTAAATTGTACAGCTTACTGAAAAACAAAACCCCACCAGACAAACGCACACGAACATAACTCCTCTTCACAGTGGGTTTGTGATTCCAGTTTCTCCTGTGTGAGAATGTCTGTTTTACAGACAGAGATGGAGGAGACATGTACATGCAGCAGTAAAGAGACATATATTTACATTGTGTGCGTATATGTCCTTGTACAGGCTGTGTGAAAGTATCACTGTGTGTGTGTGTTCACATATCCATGTGCATACAGTATATAACTGTGTGTGTGTGTATATGTGTGTGTGGATGCGTGACCATATCCATATCACTATATCCTTCCTGGTCGTGTGTGAGTGGTGTGTGTATGAGAATGTGTGTGTTTGTGTATGTGTGGTTTGGGCATGACCTTCCCATGGTGTGTGAGTGGAGTGTGTACATGTATTTGTGTGTGTGTGTGTGGGGGGGGGGGGGGTGCATCAGTTCTTCTGAACTTCACTGTGGTTTGGGACATGACCTTCCTGGTGGTGTGTGTGTGTGTGTGTGTGTGTGTGTGTGTGTGTGTGTGTGTGTGTGTGTGTGTACATCACTCCTGGACTTCACTGTGGTTTGGGACATGACCTTCCTGTCTCTTTTGTTGCCACCCTGCTGACTGAAGTGTAAGCTGCACTGAGACTACTGAACCAGACTGCTGAACCAGACTACTGAACCAGACTACTGAACCAGAATGCTGAACCAGACTACAAAATCAGACTACTGAACCAGACTACTGAACCAGACAACTAAATCAGACTCCTGAACCAGACTACTGAACCAGACTACTAAACCAAAGCACTGAATCAGACTACTGAACCAGACTACCGAACCAGACTGCTGAACCAGACTACAAAATCAGATTACTGAACCAGACTACTGAGCCAGAGCACTAAACCAGACTACTAAATCAGACTACTGAACCAGAGCACTGAATCAGACTACTGAACCAGAGCACTGAACCAGAGCACTGAACCAGACTACTAAATCAGACTACTGAACCAGAGCACTGAATCAGATTACTGAACCAGAGCACTAAACCAAAGCACTGAATCAGACTACTGAACCAGACTACCGAACCAGACTGCTGAACCAGACTACAAAATCAGATTACTGAACCAGACTACTGAGCCAGAGCACTAAACCAGACTACTAAATCAGACTACTGAACCAGAGCACTGAACCAGACTACTAAATCAGACTACTGAACCAGAGCACTGAATCAGATTACTGAACCAGACTACTGAACCAGAGCACTAAACCAGACTATTAAATCAGACTACTGAATCAGACTACTGAACCAAAGCACTGAACCAGACTACTAAATCAGACTACTGAACCAGAGCACTGAATCAGATTACTGAACCAGACTACTGAACCAGAGCACTAAACCAGACTATTAAATCAGACTACTGAACCAGTGCACTGAACCAGACTACTGACCCAGAGCACTGAACCAGACTACTAAATCAGACTACTGAACCAGAGCACTGAATCAGACTACTGAACCAGACTACTAAATCAGACTACTGAACCAGAGCACTGAATCAGACTACTGAACCAGACTACTGAACCAGAGCACTGCTGTGCCCCGCAGACATATCACGCTACTGTCATCAACAGCCTGCTCTCCCTCTTCCTATATACACACATATGATTAAAAACTGTAAATTGTAAAACAAATAAATAAGATCTCTGCACTTATGACAATGTGTTATGATTTCAAATCACCAGTTTTTTTTCCAGTACATTTGAGAGCGCATAACATCATACAACCGAGGAAGCACCTAAACAGAATTAGGGTACATTTACATTTTACATTTACGTATGGCATTGAGCAGACGCTCTTATCCAGAGCGACTTACAAAAGTTGCTTGGAATCTCCAAGGTAGTATAGATAGTCCTGAACACAAGGTACTCTAAGCTGGAAAAACCACTAGACGATCATATGATCATATGATACCTAACAATTATACCCGAATATAGACATCACCTGAGGAAAAAGACAGTAAGCAATTCCTATAACCCAATTATGCACAATACCTGAGAAAAAGACAGTAAACAATTCCTATAACCCAATTATGCACAATACCTGAGAAAAAGACAGTAAACAATTCCTATAACCCAATTATGCACAATACCTGAGAAAAAGACAGTAAGCAATACCTGTAACACCTGAGGAATAAGACGATAAAGAGGCGATAAGTGGAGTTTCCATGTTCTCCCCGTGTCTGTGTGGGTTTTCTCCGGGGCCTCCGGTTTCCTCCCACAGTCCAAAAACATGGAGATTAGGTAAATTTGCAGTCCCTGATTCCCTGACAAATTCTCCCTGAGTGTGTGTCTTTGTCCATTCATGTCCAATAAAAAGCAGTTGTCTGAGTGTGTGTGCTTGTATGCCCAGTGGTGGATGGTGCTCTGCCACTAGGGTCTGTCCTCTCTCCCCTTCCTGCACCCCATTCAGTCCCCCAGGGGGCTGTGGATCCCGGTAGAGAGTACGCTGTGCGCAATTGGCTGCCGCTTCTCGCCGGAGTGTGATTGGTTGTACCTGTGTTAAAATTGTAAAGCGACCTTGGGTATATAGAAAGGCGCTATATAAGTTAAAGATTCATTCATATTCATTCATCATTCACGATAAAGCACAATAGATGAAAGCATAATTATGTAAAGTGCACTTGAAAGAGGTGGGTCTTCAGTCGGCGCCTGAAGACAGCAAGTGACTCCGATGTTCGGACACACAAGGGAAGTTCATTCCACCACCTTGGAGCCAGGACAAAGAAAAGTCTGGATGCTTGTCTCCCATGTGTCCTGGATGATGGAGGGTCAAGACGAGACATACTTGAGGCACGAAGAGCTCTAGGTATGCATCTGGGTTTTACCATGGCCATCAAGTAAGGAGGAGCTGGACCATTCTTTGCTTTGTAGGCCAGCACCAGGGTTTTATATTTGATGCGGGCAGCTACCGGAAGCCAGTGGAGGGAGCACAGCAAGGGAGTGACATGGCTGAACTTGGGAAGGTTGAAGACCAGCCGAGCTGCAGCGTTCTGGATCAGTTTCAGGGGTTTGATGGCATGCATAGGAAGACCAGCCAGGTGGGAGTTGCAGTAGTCCAGTCTTGAGATGACAAGGGACTGGACAAGGACCTGAGTGGCCTCCCTAGAGAGAAATGTCCGAATCCTCCAAATGTTGTGAAGGGCGAATCTGCATGATCGTGTTGTTAGCAACGTGGGCCGTGAAGGAGAGTTACAGATAGATAGGGTACAGATAGGTTTGGGTTAGGTTAAGGTAGGTGTAGTTTATAGGTGTGGTGAGGACTTTAGTAGGGATATTGAGGGGTAGGTGTAGTTTATAGGTGTAGTAAAGAGTAGTAGGGATATTGAGGAGTAGGTGTAGTTTATAGGTGTGAGGAGTTTAGTAGGGATATTGAGGAGTAGGTGTGGTTTATAGGTGTAGTAAAGAGTTTAGTAGGGATATTGAGGAGTAGGTGTAGTTTATAGGTGTGAGGAGTTTAGTAGGGATATTGAGGAGTAGGTGTAGTTTATATGTGTGAGGAGTTTAGTAGGGATATTGAGGAGTAGGTGTAGTTTATAGGTGTAGTGAGGAGTTTAGTAGGGATATTGAGGAGTAGGTGTAGTTTATAGGTGTAGTGAGGAGTTTAGTAGGTATATTGAGGAGTAGGTGTAGTAAAGAGTTTAGTAGGGATATTGAGGAGTAGGTGTAGTTTATAGTTGTAGTAAAGAGTTTAGTAGGTATATTGAGGAGTAGGTGTAGTTTATAGGTGTAGTGAGGAATTTAGTAGGGATATTGAGTAGGTGTAGTTTATAGGTGTAGTAAAGAGTTTAGTAGGGATATTGAGGAGTAGGTGTAGTTTATAGTTGTAGTAAAGAGTTTAGTAGGTATATTGAGGAGTAGGTGTAGTTTATAGGTGTAGTAAAGAGTTTAGTAGGGATATTGAGGAGTAGGTGTAGTTTATAGGTGTAGTAAAGAGTAGTAGGGATATTGAGGAGTAGGTGTAGTTTATAGGTGTAGTAAAGAGTAGTAGGGATATTGAGGAGTAGGTGTAGTTTATAGGTGTGAGGAGTTTAGTAGGGATATTGAGGAGTAGGTGTAGTTTATAGTTGTAGTAAAGAGTTTAGTAGGTATATTGAGTAGGTGTAGTTTATAGGTGTAGTAAAGAGTTTAGTAGGGATATTGAGGAGTAGGTGTAGTTTATAGGTGTAGTGAGGAATTTAGTAGGGATATTGAGTAGGTGTAGTTTATAGGTGTAGTAAAGAGTTTAGTAGGGATATTGAGGAGTAGGTGTAGTTTATAGGTGTGAGGAGTTTAGTAGGGATATTGAGGAGTAGGTGTAGTTTATAGGTGTAGTAAAGAGTTTAGTAGGGATATTGAGGAGTAGGTGTAGTTTATAGGTGTAGTGAGGAGTTTAGTAGGGATATTGAGGAGTAGGTGTAGTTTATAGGTGTAGTGAGGAGTTTAGTAGGTATATTGAGGAGTAGGTGTAGTAAAGAGTTTAGTAGGGATATTGAGGAGTAGGTGTAGTTTATAGTTGTAGTAAAGAGTTTAGTAGGTATATTGAGGAGTAGGTGTAGTTTATAGGTGTAGTAAAGAGTTTAGTAGGGATATTGAGGAGTAGGTGTAGTTTATAGGTGTAGTGAGGAATTTAGTAGGGATATTGAGTAGGTGTAGTTTATAGGTGTAGTAAAGAGTTTAGTAGGGATATTGAGGAGTAGGTGTAGTTTATAGTTGTAGTAAAGAGTTTAGTAGGTATATTGAGGAGTAGGTGTAGTTTATAGGTGTAGTAAAGAGTTTAGTAGGGATATTGAGGAGTAGGTGTAGTTTATAGGTGTAGTAAAGAGTAGTAGGGATATTGAGGAGTAGGTGTAGTTTATAGGTGTAGTAAAGAGTAGTAGGGATATTGAGGAGTAGGTGTAGTTTATAGGTGTGAGGAGTTTAGTAGGGATATTGAGGAGTAGGTGTAGTTTATAGTTGTAGTAAAGAGTTTAGTAGGTATATTGAGTAGGTGTAGTTTATAGGTGTAGTAAAGAGTTTAGTAGGGATATTGAGGAGTAGGTGTAGTTTATAGGTGTAGTGAGGAATTTAGTAGGGATATTGAGTAGGTGTAGTTTATAGGTGTAGTAAAGAGTTTAGTAGGGATATTGAGGAGTAGGTGTAGTTTATAGGTGTGAGGAGTTTAGTAGGGATATTGAGGAGTAGGTGTAGTTTATAGGTGTAGTAAAGAGTTTAGTAGGGATATTGAGGAGTAGGTGTAGTTTATAGGTGTAGTAAAGAGTAGTAGGGATATTGAGGAGTAGGTGTAGTTTATAGGTGTAGTAAAGAGTAGTAGGGATATTGAGGAGTAGGGGTGGTTTATACGTGTTGTGAGGAGTTTAGTAGGGATATTGAGGAGTAGGTGTAGTTTATAGGTGTAGAAAAGTTTAGTAAGGATATTGAGGAGTAGGTGTAGTTTATAGGTGTAGTAAAGAGTAGTAGGGATATTGAGGAGTAGGTGTAGTTTATAGGTGTAGTGAGGAATTTAGTAGGGATATTGAGGAGTAGGTGTAGTTTATAGGTGTGAGGAGTTTAGTAGGGATATTGAGGAGTAGGTGTAGTTTATAGGTGTGAGGAGTTAGTAGAGATATTGAGGAGTAGGTGTAGTTTATAGGTGTGAGGAGTTAGTAGAGATATTGAGGAGTAGGTGTAGTTTATAGGTGTGAGGAGTTTAGTAGGGATATTGAGGTTTGGCTGGGTTACAGGCGTCTGTGTCACCCGACCTGTGAGCAGCGTCACTGGCCCTTAGCAGTAGAAACCTTCATCCATTGACTCTGATTGAGGAACATCTTCACATGCTTGACAGAGGTGACATTATGCATGCTAATACAGATCATAACAGCTGATGTGTATGTGTCCAGGTGAGTGTGAGAGTCCAAAGGGGTTTGAAGAGAACTTACTCCAATCAGTGTGGAACTGACACTGTAGGATGGAGATGGCCCATCTGGCTACGCTTTGACTGTCCTTGAAGTTTTCACATGTTTGATGAGTGGTACATTATATTGCCAAAGGTATTTGCTCACCCATCCAAATAATCAGAATCAGGTGTTTCAATCACTTCCATGGCCACAGGTGTATAAAATTAAGCACCTAGGCACTCTCAGGAGCTCAGTGAATTCCAGTGTGGAACTGTGATAGAATGTCACCTGTGCAACAAATCCAGTCGTGAAATTTCCTCACTCCTAAATATTCCACAGTCAACTGTCGGCTGTACTATAAGAAAATTTGTCAGATCCAGCCCCTCCCTCTTCCCTGGTCCCGCCTAGCTCCCCGCTCCCATTCGTTCCTACCTCTGTCTGTCACGCACTCGTCGTCAGTCTCGTACACCTGAGTCTTGTTTCACCGTCTTGTTTCTGTGCATAAAAACCCCCTAGTGTTTTACTCCCGTGTCGGTCATTGTGTGTTTGTTTGTAAGTACTCCTTAGCCCTACTTTGTCCTTCTCTACCTATTATCTCAGTCTTGTCTTGTTAGCGGTTTCGTTTATGTTCCATGTTAGTTTTGATCATCTTGCTTTGTCTCGTTTAATCTGTGTTCTCCTGTATTCTGTCGTTTACATGTTTCCCTGGCAGTTCTCCTGTATGGGTATTTACCTGTCTCCTAACCCCAGTCCAGACGTGTAGTTTGTTGTTTATGATATCTGTGTTGTGTGGTTCATTCCGTGTTCCCTGTCCGCTGCCCAGTAATCCTGTTTAGTTTCCTAGGTCTCCCCGCCTCATATTCCCCTACGTGTGTTCATAGTTTCTCTGTAGTTCCTGGGTCCAGTTAGCTTATGTTTTGGTATTGTACTGGTTAGTCGTGGATGGTTGTACGTGGTTTCTTTACTGGGTAGTTCTGTTAGTCGGGTTTGTTTGTATGTCTACATTAACATGTCTTCCAGTTTACTTTGTAGTTTCCTTTTGTCTATTTTGATTCCTCTTATGTGTGCATCTTTAATAAATTATGAATATTAAGAAACCCTGCAATTGCGTCACACCCACCCCCTTGAAACGTTACAAAATTGAAGTGTTTGGGAACAACAGCAACTCATTAGGGTTGAGAAGTGGCTTCAGATTATCTCAAGAACAGTGTGCAGAGAGCTTCATGGAATGGGTTTCCATAGTCGAGCAGCTGCATCCAAGCCATACATCACCAGGTGCAATACAAAGCGTTGGATGCAGTGGTGCCACTAGACTAGAGCAGTGGAGGTGTGTTCTCTGGAGTGATGAATCACGTTTCTCTATCTGGCAACTTGATGGACGAATCTGGGTTTGGTGGTTGCCAGGAGAACGGTACTTGTCTGACTGCAAATGTAAAGTTTGGTGGAGGGGGGGTTATGGTGTGGGGTTGTTTTTCGGGAGCTGGGCCCCTTAGTTCCAGTGAAATGAACTCTGAACTTCTTGTCTTGGTTCTCCCGAGGTTTCTTCCTATTCCCCACCATCATAGGGAGTTTTTCCTTTCCACTGTCGCCTTTGGCTTCATCAATAGGGATCTGGACCCATACGATTGTAAAGCTGCTGTGTGACAACATGTGTTGTTAAAAGCGATAGATAAATAAATTTGACATTTTGGACAATTCCATGCTCCCAACTTTGTGGGAACAGTTTGGAGCTGGCCCCTTCCTCTTCCAACATGACTGTGCACTAGTGCACAAAGCAAGGTCCATAAAGACATGGATGGCAGAGTCTGGTGTGGATGAACTTGACTGGCCTGCATCTCAACCCGATAGAACACCTTTGGGATTAATTACAGGCATGAAAATGGGTCAGGGGTTAAAAAGGTGAGAAGACCGGGGGGCGGGGCATGTGACGTCATGGGGATACGGCGACGGGGCGTTGACATGTGACGTCATGGGTAGACGGCGACGGCGACGGGGGGGGGGGGCTGTTGGTGTACGGGGATACAGCGACAGGTGATGCCAAATATTACGGAGCCCGTAAGGTGACATCATGTAAATAATATAATAACGAGTGGCCACGACTTACTAACGCGTGCGAACAAGATAATTAAGTATTACTTTATTTAAAGCCAGGTTTACCTTCCTTGGGCAGTCAGTTCGCGAACATCCCTGGGATCTGCTTGCTTTGCTGTGAAAAAATAAACTTTGTTGCCGCGTGTGAAAGGCGACATTAGTATCTCCCACGCGTTAATCGTGGCCACGCGTTATTATTTTTTTACATGATGTCACCTTACGGGCTCCATAAAATATAGTAAAATCTATTAATTTTTTTTTTGACTGTCTTGTCAATGGATTCAATGTATGAAGCCAGATCCTTAAACGCGAGAAGCGGCTTTCGCCATTCCAGATGGCTCAGTCAAAACCATTACGTCTTAATGAAACAATAAATACATCAGCAGCGAAAATGAGTGTAAAAATACCAGGTTCACGTGTTTTTATTTTCTAACATGGGCTAAAGCACAGGGTAGACTCAAACGACAAGCGTTTACAACTTCATCTTCAACGTTTTCAGCCCTGTCGCGAATGTTATCCTCACCCGTCCCTGGATTCACCAGTTACAACTACAGACACTAGAAAAAAAATCTCGTTTCTTATTTTATGTCACCGTTAACTACACGGGGTTGACGCGAACTTAATAGAGTTCTATCTATCTACCTATTTATCACAAGAGCTTGTGGCTCTGACAGTATTCAACGCTGTAGCGAACGGCAGTAACTTTGTTTTACCGCAAAATATGAAAACGATTGAAACCATTAATAACCCAATTAAATCCACTGGTAAATGTACGATCTGGTAAATGTAGTGGTAAATGTACGATCTGGTAAATGTAGTGGTAAATGTACGATCTGGTAAATGTACGCTCTTCTGACTTGTCCCGGTGTAGCACTAGGTCCTGCTTCTCATTAGCAGTAAATGAATAACATGAATGAAGAACGTTCGTATGATTGAAACGCTATTTGGCCTCTATGATGGTTCGGGGCGGAAACTGCTGGCCACTGTGTCATTGAAATGGCCGATTTCGGAAGTGTTCTGTTTGCTTATTAAGTCAATATGATAATTAAAATATATACATATAAACCTCCCGACCCCCCCCCCCCCCCCCCCCAAAAAAAAAAACAAAACAAAAAACTCATCGGATCTACACGATTCACGTAGGTCACCCTTTTCAACTTCAAAACGGCGAATTTCGCCGAAAGGTGACAGATTTTCATGCCTGTAATTAGAGCGGAGACTGAGAGCCAGGCCTTCTCGTCAAACATCAGTATGTGACCTCACAAATGCACTTATGGAAGAATGGTTAAAAATCCCTAAACCTTGTGAGCAGCCTTCCTAGGAGAGTTGAGCTGTTCTAGCTGCAAAGGGTGGACCAACATCATATTGAACCCTATGGATTAGGAATGAGATGTCACCTAGGCTCATATGTGAGTCAAGGAAAGTGAGCAAATACTTTTGGCAATATAGTGTACTTGAGCAGGAACAATGCCGGAATTGTTCCCTACAAACTGTGCTCAGTGTAATGAGATTCATATTGCAAGGTTAGGGTAAAAACAGAATAAAAAGCCAGCCTCAGATATTTAAAGTCAAACTAGCCACAGATAGAATCAAAGTCAAGATTGTCAGACAGGCAACATCAAAACCACAAGCCATGTCTGAAACACAATTAACATGGTTTGACTAGAGTAGTTAGCGATACTTCACACAGAGTACAAAGACTGGAGGCTGTAAACAGTGTGGTTGAAGAGTGAGATTAGGAACAGGTGACTGTAATAAACACAGATGATAAACACTGCACTGGACGACAGCGGGTGAGAAGTGAAGCCATCATGTCTTGAGTGGTCAGCTGCAGTATAATGTATCACCAACCTCCCATGCAAGTGAATGGCTTAGACGAGAATCATTTCATCTGTCAATTCTATAAGGTCCCCTCATGTTAATATCTCTTCCAATACTATATGGTGAATAATTTTTTTTAAATTTATTTTAACTTTATTTTACCAGGAAATATCCCATTGAGATTGAAAATCTCTTTTTCAAGGGAGACCTGGCCAAAAGGGCAGCAAACAAATAACACAGTTGCATTTTACACATAAGACAAAACTATTCAAATTCCTTAAGAAAAACAAGTACATGTAATGGAATCGGCCTCAAAAACTCTCAGAATAGATTTAAAAGTATTCAAAGAAATTAACTCAGTTAATTTCCAATATTTCTGTAACAAGTTCCATGTATGAGGTGCAGAGAAGACAAAAGCCCTTTTACCCAAGTCTGTTCGGGCAAAAGGGACAGAAAGCAACATATAATCTTGAGAACGGACAGAATATGAATTAACAATTCTCAAAGTGACTAAAGTGGAGAGATACGTAGGCAGAATTCCCAGTATTGCCTTATAAATAAAAGTATACCAATGACACGCCCTCCGAATGGCCAATGCAGACCAACCAGTTCGAGAGTATAATTCACAGTGATGAGTGGACATCTTGCAATTAGTGATAAACCTTAAAGCAGCATGATAAACAGAATCAATCCTTTGAAGACAATGAGCAGGAGCATTCATGTACAAAATATCTCCATAATCCAATACAGATAAAAATGTTGCACGAACAAGCCGCTTTTTTTTACATTAAAAGAAAAACAAAGCTTATTTCGAAAATAAAAACCCAATTTTAGGCTCAAAGATTTTCTATATGTGGTTTAAAAGAGAGTGAGTCATCAATTACGACACCCAAATATTTATAAGTGTGAACCACCTCTATTTCTCTGCCCTCTATAGTGGACACTGTGGGAACCTTTTGAGGTAGCGTTTTTCTGCAGGTGAACAACATAAGCTTTGTTTTATCAGGATTAAGAACAAGTTTCAAATGTTTTAGTGAGTACTGAACAGTTGTAAAGGCTTTCTGTAAAGATTTTACAGCATGAGCAAGAGTTGGTCCACAACTGTAAATTACTGTGTCATCAGCATAAAAATGGAGGGTTGCATCAGGTGCATTTAGACCCATATCATTGATATAAATAATGAATAAAAGTGGGCCCAACACAGAACCCTGTGGCACCCCTTTATGAACGGATAAAATTTCAGAACACAAACCATCATGTTTGACACATTGAGACCTATTTCTAAGATAGTTTGAGAACCAAGCTACTGACTGTTCTGAAAATCCAGACTGATGCAGTCTAAGTTTCAAAATATCATGATCAACAGTGTCAAATGCTTTTGACAAATCAATGAATAGAGAAGCACAATGTAGTTTTTTATCAAGTGCAACAATAATGTCATTTACTACCTTCATTGCTGTCGTGATGGTACTATGTTTTTTTCTGAATCCGGATTGATGTGTTGATAGAACGTTATTTTGATACAAAAATTCCTTTACTTGCTCGCTAACAAGAGTTTCAAGAATTTTGGCTGGGACTGATAGGTTGGATATTGGTCTATAATTTGTTAAAATTGCAGGGTCACCCCCTTTTAATAATGGGAGGACAAAAGCTGATTTCCATACAGAAGGAATACAACTATTTTCCACTGTTAAATTAAAAAAATTAATTGTAAGAGGCTCAGCTACAAAGTCCGCTGCCATTTTTAAAAAGTATGGATCTATCAAATCGGGGCCTGGTGATTTTCTGTGATCTAAAGTTTTGAGGGCTTTATGAACATCCTGTACAGAAAAAGGTACAAGATGAAACAAATCTCCGCTATAAACTGGAGGAAGTGTGCAGGGTTTTGCAGAAACAGGTCCAGTAGATTCAAAAAGAAAACTAGAATTTATAAAATGCCTATTAAAACAATTTAAAACTTCACTTTTATCATAGACAGGAGTAGAACCATTTAATATATATGTAGGCAGCTGCATGATGCTTTTACTTACAGAAAGTGACTTAATAACTTTCCAAAGTTTCTGTGGATTATTTAAATTTTCAGTTGAGAGAGATAAATAATATTCCGACTTGGCTTTTTTAATGAAAGAGCAACATTTGTTTCTCATTTGCCTGAAAATTGTCCAATCTAAAGGAGAGTCAGTTTTCCTTGCCTTCACCCAAGCTTGATTACGATGATGGATAGCATCTGCCAGCTCAGAGGAGAACCATGGATTTTCTCGTCCCTTAACCCTAAATCTCTTTAAAGGTGCATGTTTATTTATAATTTCCATAAAAGTTTCCCTAAAAAATTCCCAGGCTGACACTACATCTGGTATCAACTTTAACCTCTTCCAATCAACATTAGACAATTCATGATGATAGGCCTGTTCATTAAAATGTTTAAGATACCTTTTATAAATTATACGGTGTTTAGTTTTAGGCACCTTTTGTGTTTCTGATAAGAGCTACAATACAATGATCACTTAAATCGTTACAAAAAACTCCTAGAGAGGAGAATTTATGAGAAGCACTAGTGAGAATAAGGTCAATCAAAGTTGACTTGTCTGGGTTTTTCGGATTTGGTCGAGTGGGTAGATTCACTAACTGTGTGAGATTAAAAGAGTCACAAAGATTTTTTAAATCATCAGAAACTTTGTTAAGCCAGTCCCAGTTGAAGTCACCAGCCAAAAGTAGTTCACTATAATTTAGTTTAGACAAAAGATGCTTTAAAGTTTGCAATGCTTCAGTGGGGGCAGATGGAGGCCTATAACATCCAGCAACTGTTATACAGAAATTCTTATTTATCTCCACATTCAATGCTAAAAATTCCAATTGTTTACAAATGGATTGAGATAAAACAACAGAGGTATTAAATCTAGATTTAACATAAATAGCAATACCACCTCCTTTTTTTGGCCTATCAGTACGATATACATTGTAGCCTGATATATTAATGTGAACATTTTCAAATTGATTTAGTCAGCCAGGTTTCAGAGACTACAACAATATCGGCATCTGTTGATTTAATCCAGTAGCAGTAAGACTATCAATATTCTCTGCTTTATAAAACAACAGGAGAAATAGGACTTTGTCTTATTAGAGACAAAGCAAAATCTCATTTGAGAGGAGAGATAATTTTGCAAAACTACAAGGCTTTGAAGTTTAGGTAAATCTATACACAGAGCAGATACATTCATGTCATTTGCCAGACTTTTTGGTGATTGTACAGGTTGCACAATATTACTGGCATAAGTACAATCATGACAGGTGGCTAATAGATTACTTACTTTGACCGAAGTAGTACACATACGAGAGCAACCACTTGTCTTTAGGTCCCATATAAACATAAAGCACAATAAACACAACAGAAGTGCCATTGTCTTCGATATGGTTGTAGTTTCTGCCAAACAGCAACCAGTTTGCATCTCAGTGAAAAACAGCAACTCACAGGCTGTAGTAAATATCCACCCCAGAAACAAAAACCTGCAGGCGTCACTGAATATCCACCGTAAAACACCAACTTGCAGGCCTCAGTGAAGAATCCACCACAGAACAGCAAACTGTAGACCTCAACAGGTATCCACCACAGAACATCAATCTTCAGACATCAGTGAAATATCCATTGCACAACATTAACCTGCAGGTTTTTGTGTAAAAATCTACTGCAGAACAGCAAGGTGTAAGCCTCAGTGAAATATCCACCATGGAAGATCAACCTGCAGGCCTTAATGAATGATCCACACTGCAATCCGGTCTGGGGCTACAGATTAGCATTTACCAAGGGCTATGCTAAGCCTCAATCTAAACTTCAGACAATATAGCTCAAGCTAATAAAATAAATTGTTACTTGGAGTCTCTTTCAGAAAATAAAATTCAGCATGAAAGATGTAAAAATTTTAAACAAAACAGACATAGAGCAGACAAAAAGGACATGCTGCCATCTTGGATGATTATTATTAATTATTATTATTATTAATTAAACTTGGATTATTATTAATAATAAATAGAAGAAGAACAGCAGTTTGGCTTTATCAAGCCAACTTCTCTAGACTGGATGGCAGCAGAGGAAAAGTGAAGCACTTGTATCTGGCCCCCTCTAGTGGTTAGCTGCAGTATAAATTCAGAAAACTGCCTGCCTCCTTCTTATACACCTACTGAGATGAGCAGTTCTCAGATCTTACCATGATGAGGCCACTCACACTTCCTACTTTGTTCCACTGCCAAATAAGGCAGTGATGCTTCTTACCACATTTGCTTTCCTACAGGAGGAACCCTGAAGTGGAGGAGTCCACCTGTTTGATCCTGCAGCTTCTAGGAGGTCACTAGTCTTCAAATGTCTTCTTTCTTTGCAGAAGGTTTAGTAACATCCATAAGTCTCATTAAGCTATGAATCTAACCCTCTGCAGTACACTTGCAATTATGTTGTGAAGCATCAACATCATTTATGTTTATGAAACACCTTTGTGTAACCTTTCCTCTTTGTCAAATCTTACTAAAATTCAGTATGTTATCAGCATGAGGTTCATCTAATGCTGTGTCAGTTATCTTGATTGCAAAATTGTATCTTGGGTGTTATTAAATGTATGTGAATGATTTCAAAGGTCTTAAAGATTTCCAAAACTCAGTATTGTGTAATAAAACTAATAGTGACACTGATGTGTCATTCTAATAAATGAGAACACCAGAGATAACAATAGTAGTTATAATTGAATCGTAATTAGTCAATAATTTATGTGAATGATTTTCAGATGTGTTCTGTGTTTCATTTCATGGTTGTATTGAGCAATCTTTGTGCAGCTCTGACAATGATGAGATGAGGAATCTTATCTGCATCACAACTTCATACCAACTCATTTCACAGGTCAGTGTTAACGTACTGTTGCTCAAGATGACCACATTACTTGTTACATAATTATAGTGCAATTATGCAAGCGTTCAACACACCACCACCAATAACTGCACCAATGCCAATGATACCTGCACAAGGTCAGAAGGGTCAGATTTTTTTTCTAAAAGTCAGCTGCTTGTCTGTGGTACCTCTTAGATAACGCAGTACATGTTTTACTGTAATCCAATTTTCCTCTGTGGGATTTGCAAAATGTTGTGATAATTTACCTACCAGAAAACATAGATCAGGTCTCGTACAAGTAGCTAAGTAGATGAGACTACCTACAGCTTCCCTTACATCAGCCACCTTGGGTGCATCATCAGTGTAGTCAACCTTTTGGTCACATGGTGTCTCACGTGTTCTGCACTCCTGCATCTCAAATCGGTTGAGAATCCTTTCAAAATACCTCTGTTGTGACATTGTTATACAATCGTCAGATTGGCTGAAGTCTATGCCTAGAAAGTGCTTCAGTCTGCCTAGGTCCTTCATCTTAAACCTGGTGGAAAACATTGCCTTCACTTGCTATAAACTACTCATGTTGTTCGCCGCTATGATAAGATCATCCACCCAGATGACAATTATCACCTTCCCTGCTTGTTCAGATTCTTTAGTGTAGACACAATGGTCCGCTGGGTTCTGCATGAAGTTGTCATCTATCAAACATCTGTGTAACATCTCATTCCAGTTACGCCCTGATTGCTTCAGACCATAAATGGACTTCTCTAGTTTACACACTAGGTTTTCTCCCACTTTCTCATAACCTTCTGGTTGGTCCATATAAATGTCTCCATTTGATGTAGTGCTAGATTTTCTTGGGCTGCCTTTTGCATGACTACACGCACACTGGCCATGTTGACCGTGGGGGAGAATGTCTCGCCGTAATCTATCCCCGCTCTCTGGCTATATCCCTTCGCCACAAATCTGGCCTTGTACTGTTCACGTCCATCACCACCCTCTTTAATAGAGTATACCCACCTTCCTCCCACTGTTTTTCTGCCCTTTGGCAATTTGATCAGAGTAAAGGTCTGGTTTTCTTCCAGTGACTGTATCTCCTCATCCATTGCCCTCTTCCATTCACCTGCCTGTGGTGATGCCATAGCCTGTTTAAAGGTCAGTGGCACACCACACACTGCTCGGTAGCAATAGTCAACACTGGTGAGTGTACTATCATCATCAACATTATCTTCCTGAGTATAGTCACTAAGATAACTCAGGGGTTTACGCTCTCTAGTGGGGTATCTCCCACTGCTTGAGACCTGTGGCGTCACCCTGTGGTGCTCCTCGCCATCGTCTCCTGGGTATTGTGGACTGTCTGTCTGTATGTCTGTGCTCGTAGTACTGGGCTGAGATGTGTCTGTCTTCTCACTACTTATAATGGGGTCAAATCCTAGGTCCTGAGTCTGAGTCTCGCTCTCACACGTGGTCTTTGTGATAAACGTGACCAGTCTGTGCTTCTGTACTTTTCCCTTGGTGGGGTAGTAAACTAGGAAAGCAGGGCTGCCCTTGTCGTGCCCTACGAAGAGTCCCTTCTCACACCTTGGATCTAGTTTACCCCTGTCTTGTTGGTACGCGTAGCATTCTGACCCGAATTTGTGCATCTTGGCTAGATCACACTTCTTCCCTGTCAGTGCTGTGTACGGTGTTGTGCCGGTGTGCTTTTTAAAGCATCGGTTCCTGGTGTAGGCTGCTTCCTGAACAGCATAATGCCAAGATGTCGATAAGCTTACACAGTAAGGGGAGTAAGGGCAGGATGTCTCATGTCTGATTTTGTTCTTTCTCAGTAAGGCCTTAAACTCTCTGTTAGTAAACTCTGTCCCGTTGTCTGAGCGAATGCATTTCACACTACCATAAGCGCTACGTCAGCCAGGAACTTTTCAGTAGCCTGTACGGCATCACTCTTTGCTTTGAGAACGTATGTGAAAACTACTCCTGTGCCCACATCTGTAAACGATTGCATATACCTGTAACCATCAATTGAACCGTTGGTCACTGGACCAGCTAGATCAGTATTCACCAACTCAAGTGGTGTCTTCACCTTGTCAGTTGCATTTCTGTTTCTCGTCTGAGTAAACTTCCCCTCTATGCACACATGACATTCTTTGTCAGGCTTACGCTTTGCACCTTTAATGTGCATGCCTACGGTTACATCCTGGAGTCTTAGTATATCATCATAGTTACAATGCCCCATAATCT
The DNA here is from genome assembly GCF_052324685.1 of Brachyhypopomus gauderio. Taxonomy (NCBI): domain Eukaryota; kingdom Metazoa; phylum Chordata; class Actinopteri; order Gymnotiformes; family Hypopomidae; genus Brachyhypopomus; species Brachyhypopomus gauderio. The sequence continues at coordinate 418,344 of NW_027506901.1, forward strand.
CGTGCCAGGTTTGGATATCATGGCTAACATTGCACACATCATTTTCATCACACTCTGTTTGTAAGTAGTACATTCTGTTGCACACTTGAATGTTAAACCTTGTGCCATTAGGTGACGTAAGAACATCATTACCTTCCTTGAAGAGTACCTTGGCACCATGTTCAGTGGCACACTTTACGGAGAAAAGTTCTTGTGGAAATGAAGGGATGTACAGGGCGTTCTTAAGAGTCACTGTACATCTCTGTCCGTCGCTGTCGATGAGACACACCTGTGCATCTCCTCTGCCTTCCACCAAACCGAGTGTCCGCCTCCCGTCGGCCAGTTCCATGCTGTGGCTCTCCGGTTTGAATGTGCTGTCGAAGGTCTTGAACCGGCTTCTGTCGTTCAGCATGTGGGATGTGGGACGATCAGCCTCTTTTCCTCGATCTGCCGCTGCTGCGCTGGCTTGCAGCAGCGGCAGATCGAGGAAAAGAGGCTGATCGTCGACACAGGCGTGCAGCGAGTGGTGGAGAACGGATCGGCGCGCGGAGACCCGCTTGTGGTGTCGTTTCCCGCGGGTCTCCGCGCGCCGATCCGTTCTCCACCACTCGCTGCACGACCGCCGCTATCTCCAGCGCGAGCGCACTTAGAGCTTTGCACGCACTCTTTCTTTCTGCAGCCTTTTCTGTGTGACTTGTGCTTTTGCAGGAACCGCACCAAACTTTCCGTGTGCATTCGTCTTTTCAATGCCCATTTTCTCCGCATCGCCAACACGCCATGTTTGTCGAAGATCCGCCGTTCCTTTTCTTCAGCGCTGCGCGGGCTTTCAGAACTCTTTCTCCCGCCATTTCGATCACTGACTCTGCATCCTCCGACGCCTCGAAGTTTCGCAGTTTAGCCTTGAACTCCGCCATTTGCATCTCCGCTGAACTATGGGTTACCATCAGCGTAAACGGTTTGTATTTTTCTGGAAGTCCCCTCATAACCATTGCCATCATCAGTCCCTCACTCGGTGCCTCGCCCGAACCTCTGAGCGCTGTGAATATTTGCTCTGCCCGGATAATGTACTCGGTTACAGTTTCTGCATCCGCTTTCTTCAGCGAGGTCAATGTAATGTACAAGGAAACAATCCGTGGCCTACCTCTGCCAATGTAATGCCCTCTCAGCACTTGCAGACTCTCACGTCCCTTGTTCTTAGTATCTCTGAAATAGGCAGTCACTTCTCAAAAGAACTACATGACTTTAATGCTTTGTATAAATAATTTTTACGTAAATTACATAAATAGTTTTTTTGCTGTGTTGTTAAATGTTAGTATATGAGTAGCAGTTAGCAGGAACTAGTTGGCATAGAAATCAACCTTACAATACAGGCAGTATGCCCGTGTATTATCTCCAATACATGGCTTCAGCCAGCCTTTAAATTCAGGATTTGATTCCCACTCTTTCCTGTATTTATGAGAATAGAGTGTAGAGTGAGACATGATGAGCAAGTTAGCTAGATGTTAAGCTTTCACAGAGACGCACTGTGGACGAGTCGAGTGACCGGCTACGTGGTGAATGAGGTGAAGAATGACTGAGATTGTGTGAGTTAAATTCAGTGATTTCTTTTCGTGTCTCACATATTTACATCCCCCGTCTGCGGCAGTTTTGGGCATGCGCAGTTCATTTGCAGTGTGGATGTGGAGCGGTGAGGGTCTGCTCTGAGTGTGAGACTGCACTGAGTGTTGTGGGGCTCACGGCAGCACCCGCCGGGGCTCACGGCCCACAGGACAGCAACTAAAGAGCGTGTTTGTTCAGAGTCGCCAATAACACCACAAAAAGTCGCTAGATTTGTCGCTAGTAGCTTTTTACTACAAAAAGTCGCTAGAGGGTCTGAAAAGTCGCTAAATATAGCGACAAAGTTGCTAAGTTGGCAACACTGCAATCATTAAGTTGATAACCCCCCCTTGTGGTGTGAACAGATATACATTACAGAATACATCAGTCAATCATACACATCAACAGTCAGGAACAGCACGTAATCACCATGTAGATGCGGTTCACCTGCCGCTCATTGCCCCGCCCCTTTGCAACTCCTCTCTCTTCCGGGTTGTGAAGTATTGTTGCCATGCCACGTCCCGAGCGGTCTCTCCGTGTTACTGCCTTCCCCGTGTACCGACCTCTGCTCTCCTCCTAGACCTCGTCCCCTGCCAAGTCCTAGTCTTAACGGCGTGACCCTGGACTGTCCTGACTACGTTTACAACACTCCTGCACAACACACCCTGAACGGAGTATCTCGCCTGTTCAAGTGCTCTGTGATTGTTTGTTTTATTGATGTTTCAATAAAAGTGCCTGTTATCCGCACTTGGATCCTTGTCTGCCTGATCAGTACATTATAATTTTATTTGTGTCCATTTACCGTGATTTGGCGATCGTGATTTGTTGACCGGGGGACCGGTACAAATTCATTAAACAGTGTCAGTGTTTCACGCTGTTCTGCAGACATTTTAAACATCCGGGGCTTATGCAAAACGGACAGGCATTAAAACGACAGGCTTAAAAAAAAGGTTAATTTCTTCCAATTGCTTGCGCCCACCTGCAATACCCTAGCGCCTAGTGGGGCACGCCACACTATGAGAAACGCTGCCCTAACCTAACGTGTTTCCATGAAATTGACATGGTAACACTATTTCATGTAATTTCATCACTAAAATCCTCCACGTATGAACTGGACCCTTTTCAGAGTTGGGTAGGAACGCATTACATTTACTCCGTTACATTTACTCAAGTATCTTTTTGGACAAAAATGTACTTGTAAGAGTAGTTTTAATAAGACTTCTACTTTTACTTGAGTATGTCATGTTGCGGAGGGCCCCCTGCCGGTTGCCCCCTTCCACAACGGCAGCTGTCCTTTTGTGGTCATGTGGTGTTCGTCCCTCAGGTGGGCAAGGCCTGCGATCTGTCTCACCTGAGGGTCGTTTGTTCGTCTATATATGGCTTGTCTTTGTACCAGTTGACTGCTGGTTATTATATCCTTAATTCGGATCGACTCACAGGTTTTTGGTTTGCGCACTTTCTCTAATAAACCAACCTTTTTCCCTGAGACTTGGCGTGATCGCTTCCATTTTATTTTGCTCACCCTGCCCGTCACAGAATAACCAGCCACCTTTCGGAAGCCGCCAGTCTCCTTTACTTTCTCCTTCGTTCGTGGTCATGTCTCGTGGTGAGTGTTTGTGTACGTGGTGTGTGTTTGTCGTGTGTGTCGTCTGAGAGTGTGCTGTGTCAGTCTCCACTCGTCCCGCCGTGTTTAAATGTTGTGTTTGTATTGAGAACCGTAAGTAACACGGCGGTGACTAGAGCTTGGGACCATTGAACTCCGCTCTCACCCAGTGAAACTGCTTGTGCCTCGCATTATGCTCGTTCGGCGTTCGTTATCATGTGTATGTATGTACTATGTATTGTTAAATTGTATTGTTAAAATAACAACTCTGACTTGAAGTGAGATTGTGTGTGCCATTGTGTGAAGGTTTGCTGGTGGTGTGTGTGTGTGTGTGTGGACTGGTTGACCAGTGTGTGCTGCACGCACTAGTGTGTGAGACGCGAGGGCTTCTTGGCTTTTTTCCGCCAAGAAGCCCTCTCCGCCACGGAGAGGTGCGTCCCTGTAGGCGTGACATGAGTGCCGCTCGTTTATAGCTCTCTCTCCGTGTATCCATGGATCCCATGGTGAAAATGCTGAGAGAGAGAGCTGGAGTAGGCGCGTCATGGTCTAGAGCGCGCGCGCGCGTGTGTGTGTGTTGGTCCGGCCCATTTGTTGTTTGTATTTTGTCTTTGCGTGTTCGTTTTGTCCTAGTGTGTAGCGTGTTTTGTTTTATGTAATTCCTCTCATGCACCTCCCTCTTTAATGTGTGTTGGGAGGGGGTCCAGTTGAGGTCCTGTGCTACGGTGGGTGGCACGGAGGGTGCAGCTCCTATGGAGGCCCTGACCAGGGATTCGAGGGTGTTCTCTGGAGCCGGTAGGGGCCCCTCTCCTGTTACAGGAGGTGAGCTGTTTGGTGTCCCCTCCTGCTGAGATGGAGACCCCTCCCTCTGGGTGCGGGGTGCCGAGATGGCCAGGGTAAGTGCGCGTTTGTGTTGTGTTGTGTTGAAAAATTTATTTTGTTATTGGAGGGGCCGCCCCTAAATATATATTTTGGAGGAACCCCTGAGCAGGTAGGAACCCCTTTAAGTAGGCAGAGGATGCCTGGGGTGTTAGCGACAGGGTGTCTCCTCATGCCAAGAAGGGGTCTCCTCCCCCCCTGGGTAAAGGGGGGTTTTACAGTCTGGGTAAGTGCGCGTTTGTGTTATGTGTCGTATGTGTGCGTGTGTGTGTAATGTGTTGCAGGTTGCTCCTGGTGGTGGACTGCGGTAGTCCCGGACCTTGTGGGGTCTCCAGAAGGAGACCCTCCCCTTCGAGCTCGGGGTGACCAGCGTGTCCCTGATGCGCATTGCCAGGGCCCTGGTCTCTGGCGCTCCTGGGTTGGGTGGAGGAGTCCACCTTGAGATGAGGGGCCCCGGGAGGGGTTGACTCCCCAGGAGGCTGGGGTGACCCCTAGCAAAGGGCAGGGGTCAGCTCCGAGTGGAGAGGTAGGTTCGGGAGGTGGTTGGTGGGTGGTGTTGCCGCGCCCCAGGGTGGCAGCCTGCACACATCCACACCTGTAACGTGTGGTGAGTTATGTGCTCCCGGCCCGCACACGGTTGTGGGGCTCATGCGGCCTAATGGCCGGTTAGGGCGTGAGGGCCCTGTGACCGACCGGGGTGTGGCCCCGCCCAGGGAGGTGAGCTAACCTGTTTGTTTTTATGTTCCAGCTCCAGGACAGCAGGGAACGGGTCCCTGTCTTGTCCCCGCCCTCCTGCCCCTTTGCTCCGTTTTGTGTGCTGCCGCTGTGAGCCGCATTGGCAGTTAAATCAACCAATCATATTTCGAATTAGAATCGTGGGGGCGTGCTCCAATGGTCTCAGGGTATTCTGGCTGGTCATCATGCGTCAGTGTCCAGCTATTAATAATTTGTGATTAAACATTTGTGAACGAATTGTGATGTTTGGACTTCTAGCTGACTGGCATTGTCAGGAACAGCACATGATATCCGTGTGATGCGGTTCACCTGTCGCTCATCGCCCCTCCCCTTTTGCAACTATTTAAGCTTCCTCCTCTCTCTTCCTGGTTGCGAAGTATTGTTGCCATGCCACATACCAAGCGTTTTCTCAGTGTTACTGCTCTCCCGTGTACCGACCTCTGCTCTCCTCTTAGACCTCGTCCCCTGCCTAGTCCCTTTGTACCTCCTGGCTTCTGTCTCATCGGCGTGACCCTGGACCTTCCTGACTACGATCACAACACTCCTGCACTACACCCCTTGAACAGAGTTCCTTGCCTGTTTGATCTCCCTGTAATCGCTGTTTCAATAAAATTATCCGCACTTGGATCCTTGTCTGCCTAATCAGTACGTTACATAATACTTCGCCATATACAACGGATCCAGCGGACGTACCTGCACTCCTGGCTCAGCAAGGACATACCATCGCCGTACTCCAGGGAGAGGTTCGACAGCTTATCGTGGCTATGTACGTCCAGGCCATCCAGTCGGTTCAATATCAGGCTGCTGTAGCCGCCGCTCCACCCGTCTTTCCTCCCTGTATTCCTGTTGCAGTACCGGAGCGGTATGACGGCTCTCCAGAACGTTGTCAGAACTTTTTAATGCAATGCTCCTTGTACTTCGAGCATCACCCTGCCCAGTTCCCGACCGAGAAGCAGAGGATAGACTTCGTGTTGACGCATCTCACTGGAGAGGCCGGTGCCTGGGGAACCGCCCTGTGGAACAGCAAAGACCAGTCTCTCGAATCTGAGGAGCAGTTCTCTGCGTTGTTCAAGTCGGTGTTCGACCACCCGGCAGCAGGTAGAGACGTGGGCACCCTGTTGTGCGAAATACGCCAAGAGCAACGTAGCGCAGCGGATTATGCTCGAGAGTTCCGTACCCTGGCTGCCGGTAGCGGGTGGAGCGAACCAGCCCTCAAGACCGTGTTCCGTAAAGGATTAAGACAGGATTTGCAAGTAGAGCTCGCCTGTCGCAGTGAAGAGCAGTCGCTGTCGGACTTCATTCAAACAGCTGTGAACGTCGACAAGCTATTACTCACCCGCTGTCAGACGTCTTGTGGGAATCCACCCACCTTCGCATCGTATCGACAAGCCCTGCCATGGCCTGATACACCAGGAGAGGGTGCGGAGCCTATGCAATTAGGCAGGACCCCGCTGTCCTCGCATGAAAGGTCTCGGCGTCTTCAGGAGAACCTCTGCCTGTACTGCGGTGAGAGCGGCCACTTCCATGTTCATTGCCCATTTCGCCCAGCTCGCGCTGGAGAGGAGAGCCCCACCAGCAGATATATAAGCAACCCCGTTTTCTGCTTAGATCGTCACAATCAACTGAATGTGCCTGTGCAAGTCATCTGGGGTGGCATGTCCACTCACCTGTCAGCACTCGTAGACTCTGGGGCTGCAGGTAATATCCTTGATGTTGACATGGCCCGCCGATTACGTATTCCCACTACGTCAGTCAGTTCTCCCTTACGAGTTAACGTGCTGAATGGCCAACCTATAGGTGAGGGATTGATTACCCAGTGTACGGTACCAGTCACGCTCCAGATAGGTCTATTTTATACCGAGACTGTTCAGTTCCTGCTCCTGCCGTCGCCCCGTGATCCTGTTGTTCTCGGTTTTCCCTGGCTGTCTCTACATAACCCGGATATCTCCTGGAAAACTAGAGAGATTGCGAAATGGGGTTCTCACTGCTTCAAGCATTGCATACACTTACCTCTCCGGTCTTCGTCCATAGAAAGCCCCGATTCCCCTCTCGAAACTGCCGTTCCTGCACAGTACCGGAGTTACGCAGACGTCTTCTGTAAAGAAAGCGCCAGTCACCTGCCACCACACAGACCGGGGGACTGTGCTATTGATCTGCTGCCCGGCTCCCCGCTTCCACGCAAAACGAAACCATACACGTTGTACCGTCCTGAAGATTCGGCAATGGAAAAGTATATAGACGAGGCCCTTCAGAAGGGGTTTACTCTATGTCCTGTGCCATGCCAGGCCAGTACAGGGTTTTTCTTGCTTTGGCTTTTGTGCGTTGCACTCCTTGATGTACAACATGCAATTTGTCTAAAATCACTTTTCTGAAGCTCTGAGGTATGACAATTTTCTCTCCCATCATGATGATGTCATTTTGTATGCTAATGATGTCACGCATTGGCCAGTAACAGTGAAGTGACGACTCAAGGCTGTGCTTCTTTGTGGGCCAACCTGTCAGATGTTTTTTGCATACAGCTTGTAACACGCTATCAGCAGCTGTTGCCTCCTTCAGTCTTCTGAGGGTTTCTTCACTCAGGGCTTCAGTAGCTTCTAAGGCGTATACAACTTTCTCCTCACATGGATTTTCAGACATGGTTTCACTGCCTCTTCCAACTGTGGCGCGTGATAGAGCGTCTGCAATGTGTAAGTCTTTACCTGGTGTGTATGTCACATGTAAATCATACCTTTGCAATTGTAGCATCATTGCTTGTAGTCGTGCTGGTGCTCTGCTCAGCGGCTTGCGCATTATGACTTCCAGTGGCTTATGATCAGATTGCACACTCACGGGTCTGCCGTAGACATATTGGTGGAACCTCTTGGTGGCAAACACTATGTCAAGTAACTCCTTCTCTATTTGTGCATATCTTTTCTCTGTATCTGTGAGAGCTCGCGAGGCATAACACACTGGGCGACCTTCCTGCAACAGACAAGCTCCCAATCCATCCTTGGAGGAGTCTGCTTGTAAAGTGAGTTCCTTTTCGTGGTCAAAATACCTGAGAACTGGGGCTTGTGTAAGAGCATCCTTTAGAGTTTTCAGTGCTGCGCTATGATGAGGACACCACTGCCAGGCTGCATCCTTCTTTAGCAACTGTCTGAGAGGAGCCGTGAGTGAAGCTTCATTTGGAATGTATTGTGCCAAGAATTTTGTCATTCCCAACAGACGTTGTAAACTTTGTTTATCCTCAGGTTCAGGCATGTCAACAATTGCCTTAATTTTGGCTTTGTCTGCTCTTTGACCAGCTGCTGTGATGACATGGCCCATGTATTTCACTGTGTCTACTTTAAACTGGATCTTGTCCTTGTTAAACTTCACATTGGCTGTTCTTGCTCTCTCCATTACCTTTTGAAGGATCTTGTCGTGCTCCTGTTCTGACGATGGTGCAATAAACATGTCATCAGCAATGATGTGAACACCTGAGATGTCGCCAAAAGTCTCACAATTCTTCTGTTGAAACACTTCGCTGGCAGACTTGATCCCAAATGGGAGTCTGAGAAAACAAAAACGCAAGTGCACAGCTTTGACGAGGGCTCATCCAACTTGATCTGCCAGTATCCATCCTTTTCATCTAAGATGGAAAAGATGGACTTTCCTGTCAATTTGCTACGGACGTCTTCTGGAGTTGGAATGGAGTAATGCTGGCATTTAACTGCCTGATTCAGGTCGCAAGGGTCCAAGCATACCCTAAGCATTCCATTTTTCTTTTTTGTGGCAACAAGACTATTAACCCATTCAGTTGGCTCACTAACAGGCGTTATGACTTGTCTTTCCTGTAATTGTTTCAGTGTCTTTTTTAATGGATCCATAACAGAGAGGGGTACATTTCTGCAGGCATGTATCACTGGTGTGACAGTTGGGTCAATATGTATGTGGTGGACTCCAGGAAATTCACCCAGTCCTGTGAAGACCTCTGCATATTGCTGTAACAGCTCCTCTTTGGTGGCTGGAAATGGTTTGGGTTGTGGGGTTTTTGCTGTCAGCATTTCGATCCTCTTGAGCAGCTGCAACTCCTCACATGCGCTTCCACCCAGAATAGGTTTGTCAGCATGACTGGTTACGTGAAAGTCAAGCATAGCCTTGTGTTTGGCCGTTTTACACTCTAGAGATACTACCCCATCCACAGGCAGGCGTGCACCACCAAAAGCAATTAACACAGTTTTTGTGACCTTTAGGTGGGTTGGACCTGGTAACTGCTGGTATAGATTCCTGGGAAGCACATTAGCATCAGCTCCTGTGTCCAGTTTGAAATTTATTTGTAAACCTCTGATTGTAGCCGTTTCATGCCATATAGTGTCTGTCTTCTGACTTGCCATTTCCATATTTTCATGTTGTACCATCCCTATGTATAAATAATCTACTTCACTCTCTATGTTATGGACAGTCTTCTCTTTCCTGTTGCTGATCTTCACATTGTCAGCTCTACATACCTTCGAGAAGTGGTTGTTCTTTCCGCATTTATGACACACCACACCATAAGCTGGGCATCGTCTAGGCTCATGCTTGTTTCCACACTTATGGCAGTCATTCGTCATTTGCTTCTTGCTGTTTATTCTGCTTTTGTTCCGTCCTGTACATTTTTGTGCAGTTACATTTCTTAATGCATCCACTGAGGTGTCGTGCATGACGGGCGTTGTTAACATTGATTGAAGCTGTGTTTTAGCAAGCTCTGAAGATCTGCATATATCTATAGCTTTGCGTAGAGTTAAGTCGGTTTCTCTTAGTAGCCTCTCTTTCAAACGAGTATCGTTTATACTGAATACTAGCTTATCTCTAATCATATCGTTTTCATTTATTGCAAATTCACAGTCTTTGCACTTCTGGCATAGTTCTGTTATAAATCTGTCCACCGATATTCCTGGAGACATTGTGTGGGACCAGAACTGGTATCGTTCAAAAACAACATTCTTTTGTGGGCTGCAATAATCCCTGAATGCTTTCACGATGTCCTCCATTAGCATCGTGTCATTTTCTCCGGTCGGTGTAATGGCGAGTGTGTTATACACTTCTAACGCTTCTTCGCCAACAGTATGAAGTAGAATGGCACATTTTACCTTTTCCTCTTTTTCCAGTGCTCCCGAAGCGTCCATGTACAGCCGGAATCGTTGTTCCCATCTGCGCCAGTTTTCAGCTAAACTACCTGTGAGAATCAGCGGCGACGGCGGCTTGAATTGCTCCATTTTTGCCTCAACGGTCTTTTTTTTTTTCTCGCACGTGCTCGGTGTGGATAAACTTCTACAAGCTCATTTACGGTACCATCCTCGTGTTACTCCGTAACTCCGACTTCTGACACCATGTTGTGTTCTTATGATATGAACGTGGGTAACTAATTAATGACCAACGGAAGCAAGGATGTGGTACAACTTTTTACTTCGTAGCTCGACAACAACATTCACCATGCCCAGCAATCAATCAATCCCCGAACCCCATGGTTGTGACAGTATCGTGCAATCGAGCACAGATCGCTTGCCCATGTATATCACATAGGCACTCTCTCCAGTGTCGCCTAAGTAGATAAGAACCTCACCGAACTCTTAACTGGATTTATGTGCTCTCTGTCTTAATAATCACTTTTTTTGTGTTATGTTGGCCGGGAGACGGTTGCAGAGAGTATGGCTTCGAAATAGCCTACTACATACTACTGGCGTACTGATCGAGCCCCAAATCAGTATGCCGTATGCAGTATGTGACCAAAATGAAATTTTCCAGTACGCAAAACATACCCGGATGACCTACTACTTTCGCAAAATATTCCAGTACACGAACAGAGCTATCTTCGTGGTGTACTGCATCCCATCATGCAACGCTACGTTCACGTGACCCCGTAGTATGCTTTGCTTTTGTTGCATACTGGAAACTGTACTGCATTTACTACGAGGACCAGTATGCAGTATCCAGTATATACTGAGTCCAGTATGCAGTATCTAGTATGTAGTAGTCTATTTCGAACAGAGCCGATGTTTTCAGGGTTGCCAACTCTCGCGTGAGACACACGCATTTGAATGTCTTCACACGCCCACATGCCAGCAGTGTTGAGAATAACGTTATTAAAAATAACGGCGTTAGGTAACGGCGTCATTTTGTCAGTAACGGGATAATATAATTAATTACTTTTCCTGTCGTTACAACGCCGTTGACGTTACTGGTCATTAAAAGCGGTGCGTTACTATATATTGATACACTAACAGTAATGTGAGCGGACCATTGCCCAGTGAGGAGTAACAGATCTCGATAGGTCACAGTTCTCGGTGTAACACCCGTTTAACTTAACAAGTCAGTAAGCGATTGACTAAGGTAGCGTTATGGTAGCCAATCAGAGCCAGTGTTTTTACATGCGCGCCGAAGCGCACCAGTGACACACCAAACGGAGAAGAGGCCGAAATGGCGAGTCAGGAGTAAGCCGAAGACAAATGAGCATTTTCAAGGTGGCGATATAAACATTATTTAAGAAAATACTTGAAATTCCTGAATGTCTACCAGACTGGGTATTTGATTTATTTAATTAAGAATAGAGGTTTTATTGTTAAGTTTACTTCTCTTGTGAACAAACCAGTCGTCTCAGGTTGAGAGAATTTTATTTAATTTGATAGATGTAAATGCACTTTATATAGTGTAACTGTTTACTTTTGCTTTTTTTTTTACAAAGATTTGGGATTTTTAAGGATTTTATCCTGCACTGGTCTGTGGATGTGCAATAAATATCAAAAGTTAAACACCTTTCTGATCTACTCATTTCAACTAACTGTGAAAACTGCTTTTTCAAAAAATCCTTATTCATTGGCATATAACGTTTTTTAAAAACTGTAATGCAAATAGTTACTTTCCCTGGTAACGATTTACTTTTATTATAGAGTAATTCAATTACTAACTCAGTTACTTTTTTGAACAAGTAGTGAGTAACTATAACTAAATACTTTTTTAAAGTAACGTTCCCAACACTGCACGCCACACTTCTGATTTCTCACGCCGAACAAAAATCTAGTTTATTTACCTCTGATCAACATCTACGATTCAATGTGTTACTAGTTCGCTCTGGCACCAACCACTGGCGATCGATAGATCGCGATATAATACTTAATTTGTATTCAACGTCAACTTTCTTTTTGTAGGCCACTTAAAGTTATAATACTTAATATAACTTTAAGTGGCCTACAAAAAGACTTCAGACTTGACTTGAAACTCGTCCCTAATGACTCAAGACTCTACCTCGTCCAAAATAACTCGTGGATAATAAGACTCAGTCAGTTATCTGTGTGCAAGTTATAAAAAAAATTGTTTCCTTGTGTTTGTTTTGACATTATTCCTTAAACTTGTTTTGGTGATTTGGGACACACCCCTTTGCTCGTGACGTATCAACATTCTTTAGCAAGAAATTGGAGAGAAATGTCAAATGTAAACAAATGAGGTTGCCATGGATATGGCTGGAGTACAATACTTTGGCAGTAGGGACAAAACTGAAGGAACAACATGTAAAGAATGTGGGAAATTGACGACACTGGAACACCACATCAAACTTCATAAGCACCTAAAACACACCCAGATAGCTTTGTTTAGTTTACGTTAGACATTTAGGTCATCATTAAATTATTTTGGTAAAATAAAGTTTAAATGTCATTCTAGGACAGGAGTTTACATTTTTTGATAATTCGCAACGGTTTTGGCCATATGAGACTCAGATAATACGCACAAGTGGCTGATAATGGTGGATGGTAGGTACAACCAAGGTAGTAAATAAAATAGTTATTTTCCAATTCCTAAGTCCTTAAACCTATCCTGGTCTTGACTTAAGACTTAAGTTAGACTCTAGCCTAAAGATTTGTGACTTTTGAACATCTCTGGTGTCAACTAACCTATAGGCTAAAATAAATTTGTATCTGGATTTAGTTGTGTAAGAAAAGCATTCTTCTTCTTACAATAAAATCACTTTTTAATCTGGAATGAAGATCATGTTTGTTTCAGTCTTTTGTCTTTGTTCTTCGGGACCTTTGGCTCCTTTGACATATTAAACCATCATCCTCTCTGTTGTCTCCAGATTGGTGTGACTGGATCTGCATTGAAATGGTTCCAATCCAATCTGGTCAGTTGAATCTATCAGGTAACGTGGAGAGGATTCACATCCAATCCATGTAGACTCTCTCCCTGTGTGCCCCAGGGCTCAGTACTAGAAACTGTTCTCTTCTCTATGTAAGCCCAATTACTTCTCTCCTTCCCTTCTGTACAGGAACTCCCTGCCCTCTCCATCACCTCACAGAAGTTCTCCCCCTGACCCTGAGACACTCCTTGTGGTTCACCCCTCTAACCTTCTCTCTTTAACACACCCCTCTCCCATCCCTGTACCAATTCTCTTATCACACACACACACACACACACACACACACACACACACACACACACACACACACACACACACACACACACACACACACACACACACACACACCTCCCCAGTGCACTGAGGTTGAGTAAGAGGCTGTGAACACCAACACTCTGTACATCTCCTGGAGTTCGTCCAGCTCCTCTACATGTTCCTAGTGCAGCACTGATTCACTCTCACTGCTCTCAACACCATTCATACAGATTCCTCCCAATACACAGTGTGCTCAGACTGTTCTTTACATATTTTTTGCACTTTCACTGTAACACATTTAGCTATAAGTCTATTTTCTTAGTACATTAGCAAACATGAATACATTTTGGAAATGATTAGACATATTTCCAGTGTTTTTATAGTTTGTTTTGATTCTGTTATGATTGTACCTTTGGATTTAAACTTGGAATCACACAGTAAATCTGCCATTAGACCAGAAGGTGGTAATCTGCATATTTAAAATAATGAGACTTCATTTATTATGCAACAGGATCAGATCATTTATTTTAAATGTTTTTTCCGAGCCAGAAATACAGAATGGAAAACAAATTGCCAAAAATAAGACCAGTTCTTCTGCCCTCAGTTAACTGTTCTGTAATCAACCTAGACAGCGAGCTAAACATTAAAGGACTCAGCAATGATGAGACGATGTGACGTTGTTTTGTTCTTTACTGAGACCCTTTTTACTGTAAAACTGTAACAAAACGAGAATTGACAATGTACATAAATGTTTGTCATAAAATAAATACACTTCCATAAACATACTGTCACAAGTCATTACACAAATGAACATTTACGTGCCCTTTAGCCAAAACTAACATAAACAGAACTGAATCGTGAAAGAAACTACAATCAAACAGACAAAAAAGCTATTTAACATACGACAAGCTATTGTGTGGTTCTTACACTTACAGATTATGATTTGCCAAGGCTCACAGGTGATATGAAGATTTATTGTTTGTGCTCGAATGGCCGTTTTCTAATCTCCTTGCTGCTTATAGCCACTGGCCGTTAGATGGCGCGATTTAAACGAAAACAGAACAACAAATGTAGCAAGGGTGCCCCTTCTGGCGCAAAAGAGAATTACAATGTTGACCAACCGGGTCTCGCTGCAAGTGTACGGGACAGAACACTCCCCACCTGACATTAAAGAGATGTCACCATTCATCTAATTTGAGCACACTGTTAAAAAATGGGAACTGTACAAGTCAAGAATTGTCTTTAGACACCAACAAAACAACTTCAGTTATAGGACGCACATAATGTCTTTGCTCGCCCTTACGGAAAATCTTGACTTCTATCTTTCTGACTCGGCCATCTTCACTGGGAAAAGTCTTTGTAATTAGACCAAGTGGCCAGTTATTTCTATTCTCAAGGGTCTCTTTCAGCAGGACCACATCCCCTGTTTGTAGATCTGGTCTCACCACTCTCCACTTGCGACGATCTTGAAGTCCAGTGATATATTCTTTCTGCCACCGCCCCCAGAAGATGGTGGCCAAGTGTTGCACACGTCTCCACTGCGCTCTAAACAGGTCATGGCTTTCAAACTGGCCAGGCGGCGTAGGGGGTGCACCAACCTTTTGGGTAAGCAGCATGGCAGGAGTGAGAATAACTGGGTTGTCTGGGTCTGTAGAGACAGTTGTGAGTGGCCGTGCATTTACTATGGCTGTGACTTCAGCCAAGAATGTCACTAACACCTCATGTGTGAGTTTTGTGTTTCTTTGTTCTAGCAGCATTGCATCAAGAATCCGACGAGTAACTCCAATCATGCGTTCCCAGGAGCCTGCCATATGCGATGCATGTGGTGGATTAAACTGCCACTTACAGCCACTTCTAAGGAAGGCATCAATTTTTTTATCATTGCAACCATTCTTGTCAATTTGCAGTTCCCGGCAGGCGCTCACAAAGTTAGTCCCACAGTCTGATCTGAGCAACTTCACAGCACCTCTGATTGCGAAAAAACGGCGCAATGCATTTATGAAAGATGATGTGTTCATTGATTCAATGATTTCAACGTGAATGGCGCGTGTGCTCATGCACGTAAAGATCACTGCCCACCTCTTTGCATCTGCTTGACCTCCCCTTGTTTTCCTGATAGTAACAGGCCATGGGCCAAATACATCAAGGCCCACAGATGTGAATGGGGGATCCATGGAGAACCTGTTGTCTGGCAAATCAGACATGATTTGTTCTTGCTGTTTGCCCCTTAGTCTGCGGCATGTAACACATTTGAATATTACGCTGCTTATTGCTTTTTTACCTCCTACAATCCAAAACCCTGCAGTTCTGACCGCCCCTTCAGTGAAGTGTCTGCCCTGATGGCTCACCTTCATATGAAAGTGTCTGATTATGAGCTGGGTAAGGTGATGTTTCCCGGAGATGAGCATGGGATGCGTCTCATCAGATGTTAACTGTGCTCTTTTTAGCCTCCCACCGACTCTGAGAACCCCATTTATGTCGATAAATGGGCTCAATTTGCTGAGTGGACTTGAATTTTTGATGGGCTCACCTCTTTCAAGACGTTTGATGTCTTCTGCGTACAGTTCTCTCTGGACGGTGCGAATGATGGTGGCTTTGGCTTGGTTAAGCTGGTTTTCATCCAGACGTCCACTGCATTTGTGCCACCCTTGACATGTGTTCTCTGGACTGTGTCTGAAGGACTTGACAATGTGTTGAAGTCTGGCAATGGCTCTCAGTAGCAATTTCCAGCTAGAAAACCTTTCAAACCGTGCACTTCCAAGCATATCCTTTGACAGAGTGGTGGCACATGTTGTTGCCTCTGGACGCAGTTCAGTGTCATTCTCTGGGTCAATGAGATCAAATGGTTGTTTCTGTGTCAGACGTTGGTTGGAGTCCGTGAGAAATGCGGGTCCGCTCAGCCATATGGAGTGAGAAAGCTGCTGAGCAGGTAAAGCGCGTGTGGCATGGTCAGCTGGGTTTAAGTGAGTCGGCACATAATGCCACTGATGAGCTTGTGTAGAGTGCTTAATGCGTTCGACTCTGTTATGGACGTAAACATAAAAGCGTCTCCTTTCATTAAAGATGTATCCCAGCACTACCTTGGAGTCTGTGAAGAAGCTCACCTGATCTGCTTTGATGTCCAGCTCTTCCAGGACTAATTCAGCCACTTCTACTGCCAGCACTGCTGCACAGAGCTCCAGTCTTGGTATAGTAATGTCTGGTTTAGGAGCGAGTCTTGTCTTGCCAATAAGAAAGCCCACTTCACTGTGACCTTCTGCGTTTGTGAGTTTGAGATAGGCAACAGCACCTACTGCCTTAGTGGAAGCATCACAGAAAACATTTACCTCTTTTCTCTGTGCAGCAGACAGTGGAATGGAGGTGTACATTCTGGGGATTTTAAGCTGTTGCAAGTGTTTTAAAGAGTCTTTCCACCTTTGCCAATCATCCTGTTTTTCTTTTGGCAGTTCAGTGTCCCAGTCGCACACATCTGATGCAATGTCTCTCAATATGGTTCTGCCTTCAATAATGACAGGCGCAGCAAAGCCGAGGGGGTCATACAAACTGTTAATGACTGACAGTACACCACGTTTGGTGAAAGGCTTTTCACTGCTTGCTACCTGGAATTTGAACAGGTCTGCGGACAGGTCCCAGCACAAGCCTAAGGTGCGCTGCATGTGTGGTGAAGTCTGTCCTAGTTCAAGGTCCTGCATGCTAGTTGCGAGGTCTTCATTTGGGAAGGCACTGGTGATGGCTGAACAGTTAGATGTTATTTTGTGCAGACGTATGTTAGATTGTGCCAGCATTTTCTGAGTTCTGCGCAGCACATCAATGGCTTCATCTGGGGAACAGAATGACTTCAGTCCGTCATCTACATAAAAGTGACGTTCAATGAATTGCCTCACATCACTCCCATATTCAGTCTCTCCCTCCACAGCTGTTCTCTTCAGCCCATAGATGGCAACAGATGGTGATGGGCAGTTTCCGAATACGTGGACCGTCATTCTGAACTCCTGCACTTCTCCATCCAGATTGTGATCTTTAAACCACAAGAAGCGAAGGTAGTTGCGGTGATCTTCTTTGACTAGAAAATTGTGAAACATCTGCTCCACATCTGCCATAGCTGCATATGGGTCAGACCTGAAACGGATCAGCACGCCTACGAGACTGTTGTTGAGGTCAGAGATTATAGGACGGCATATTCCAAAACTTAAAAAAAAAGTGATTTACGACTTTGACCTCTAGTTGACCACCCCCCCCCCCCCCCCCCCCCTCCACCCCCCCTCCACCCCCCTCCCCCTACCCCTCCCCACCCCTCCCCCCTCCTCCCCCCTCTGCCCCTCCACCCCACCCCAACTCATGACATCATCATCACATTAATCACGTCAAGACGACCAAAGAGTATTAAGTTGTGCTTTGAAATTTTGCTTGATAAGGTTATTTAAATCATTATTTTGATCTTCTTTGATGTTGACTCACCGGAGCCGTATAACCCTAGACACCTGCGACACACACACACACACACATACATAAACAAACACATGCACAAACACGTGCACAAACCCTAGTCACACAGACCAGTGCTAAAAGATAGGGATCTCAGACACACACACACACCTGTAGTCTCACACACACACACACACACCCACTCCCCTGAACAGGAGGATCTCAGACACACACACTCCCCTGAACAGCGCACACACACCCCTAGTCACACACACCCACCCCCTGAACAGAACAGCGCACACACACACACACACACACACACACACCCCCTAGTCACACACACCCACTCCCCTGAACAGCACACACACACACACACACACACACACACACACACACACACACACACACACACACACACACACAGAACCGCGCATGCTTACTTTGAGTAACTTCAAACAGTTAACAAAACTCTGATGAACCAATGAGGAGGCAATCTCAACAGACCAATCCGGGGTGCGTGTTTAGCGCACGAGCATTTAAAGGGAGAGAGGGGGAACGTTTCCTTGAGGAGTCACCATGCAGTCTATGGTGGTAAGCGATTGTCCGTACGCTCCTAAAAAAAGTTTCAAGTGGAAAAGAAGAATCGATCCGATGGCGCAGGGCGACACTCAACGCTACTGGCCTCTGAAAGATGAAAGGGGTGCCGGAGGGTACTTTTTTGACGAGAACACCTGCACGGTTACCTTCTTCACGATCCCAAGAACGGCCGGCCTTGTATTTGAGAATGCTACAGAGAAAGTGGAATACGATCTGTACGACTGGAAGGAGTTCAGAAGATGGCGTACAGAGTTTGAATACCTTGTGGAGAGAGGAGAAGTGCCACTTCATACTATTAAGGAGCACGAATGGAAAGGTTACAGAAGCCCGTACCACGTTTTCAACATCCGAGCGTGTATGCTCGCCGAGGGAGTAGTAGACCTCTGTTTGGCGGTGACCTGCTCGCGTAAACGCGGGGCTCCCGGAGATGACGCTGGGAAAAATGGTGAGGTGAAGTACGGGCGTCTCAACTGGTACCACTTGCTAAAGTATTTCGCCTTGGTCGATAATCTGTTCAAGAATATGATGAAAAACATGGGCATTGAAACTATTAAGACGAATCTGTACGGCATGTTTGAGGAGTGCAAAGAAGAAAAAGTCGTGCCTCCGTCGCAAATCATCGAGGAACCCTACGAGGAGGACTCCTCCCACTCCTCATCATCCGATATAAATGAGCCGACCATAGCCGAGCAAGACAAACTGGTCATCATCGACAAACTGGTCATCATCGACATGGCGAGCCTAGAGGAGGATCTCGAGACCTCTTCCTCGTCGAGCTCTAATGACGACGAAGAACAGCCTCCTTCAGATCCTGAAGATAAAGAGAACGTGCCTCCCGAAACACCTTCAGTCGAAAAAACAGCCGATGAGATAGACGGCGTTCTCAGCACGAAGGTGCTAAAGATCATTCGAACCGTGATCGGAACCCTGCTGGATGGGATTATCGATAAGGATATCAAGGAAAACTGCAACGGATGCGCTATCGATCACCCGAGTCAACGTCAGCACCAATGCCTGAGCGACCCTGGCCCTAGCTATTTCTGTCTGAACCTACCCAAGCTGCTTAAGAAGGTGTTCAAGCCGTGGTTCCCGCAAACGGTGACCGTAGCGCTGAATATGTGCGGTGTCTCAAATCCACCTCCTCACAGCAAGATCTCCGCCGCTGCTGAGGCGATGATGATGGAGCTAAAACACGAAAGTAACATCAAAGATGCTCTGAGAGAGATTGAAGAGCAAAGTCAGGATCTGTGCGAGGACCTGCAGGAGCGCCTTAAGGACATTTGGACGCTGCAAGAAACCATGGCCCTTGACGAGTCGTCTGAAAAAGAAGCCTCAACAGTCTGAAAATTGAGAGGAAATGTTCTAAACTATGGGAAACCTGGTCAGCAGGCGTGACGGTTCTACATCCGAGAACAATCAATTAATAAGGGACATGATCTCTTTGTTCAGCAACACCGTCGACGTCACAGCTTACGATCTCGCCGATGAGAGATTATCTGCTTTAAAAAAACTGATGTGTGTAGTACGGGAATCTAGCGGTCTATGGAGTTCTCTGATCACCGAAGCCAATAATACTAGTTATCCGGCGCATACGTATATATCACGCATTCTTTCTTGCATGTTTGAAAAACCCTTTGTATGTAAAGACGCTCACCTATTATGCATTTTCACCTTTGTAACCGACGTGTGTGTTTTGAAACTAAGTAAAGATGAAAAGGTTGATGTAAAAGAAGCCTTTGAACATACTCTTTCATTATTAAATGAACATAATATAAATGTAATCTCTTTTGCCAAAAGTTTGTTTATGAAACCATAAAGCATTGTAACCTCATTTGCCAATTTCTTTTTATAAAAACTATTAAGCAATGTATCCTCATTTGCCATTTTCTTTTTATAAAAACTATTAAGCAATGTAATCTCATGTCAAGTTTTGTTTTATAAAAACTATTAAGCAATGTAATCTCATGTGCCAAGTTTGATAATAAAACCACGAAACAACGTATTTGTTGCATCATTGTATTCGGATCAACATGACCGAACGTTTGCTGAAAAAGATTTACTATAACCCCTCAAACCCCGGGTCTTACGGTGGGGTAGCGGGTCTGCAAAGGAGCGTTGAGGAGAAGACCGGTAAAAAAGTAGATGCTGAAAAAATCAAAACCTGGTTAGCGGCGCAGGATGCTTACACTCTACATAAACCGGTCTCAGGGAAATTTAAAAGAAACAGAGTAGTCGTGAAACACATTGACGAGCAATGGCAAGCCGATCTGGTAGATATGTCCGGCTTATCGGAGCATAACGACGGTGCAAAGTTCATGCTAACCTGTATAGATATACTATCCAAATACGCGTGGGTGCGCGTCCTAAAGAACAAGACCGGCGTCGAGGTTACCAAGGCCTTCGAATCGATTCTCAAGGAGAGGAGGGTTCCTAAAAAACTTCAGACCGACGAAGGGAAAGAATTCTTTAACAACAGATTCCAGGCATTAATGAAAAACAATAACATCGTTCACTTTGCTACCGGGACCGGACAGAAAGCCTGCGTGTGTGAGCGGTTCAACAGGACGTTAAAAACCAGAATGTGGAGATACTTCACGGCCGTCAATACGAGAAAATACGTAGACGTGGTGCAAGACCTGGTTCACGCCTACAACCGCAGCTATCATAGCAGCATCAAAATGAAGCCCTCAGAAGTGAACGAGGGAAACTCTTTCAAAGTTTTTAAAACCCTGTATGGATTGTTTGCGCCGAGAGAGCAAAGAAAAAAATTGAGTTTCAAGTTTAAAGTCGGCGATACCGTTAGAATTTCGCGATTAAAACATCAGTTTGAGAAAGGTTACGTACAGAACTTTACGGATGAATATTTTACCGTTTCTGAACGAATAGGGAGAGATCCTCCCGTATACAAACTGCAAGATTACGACGGTGAAAATTTACAAGGAACCTTTTACGAGCAGGAGCTGCAAAAGATTATACTCGGTAAAGATAAGGCTTTTAAAATAGAAAAGATTATATCTGAAAAGACTAGGAACCGAAAGAAGATTTGTCTGGTCAAGTGGGTCGGATGGCCGGACAAGTTTAACTCGTGGATTCCTGCCAAGGAAATCCGCGACATCGTGAAAGGATAAAAGGAGGCGTTGTACTTTTGCATAAAATTATAACTCCGTAATCATGGAGGAAAGCGGATTCTTCGTTACTCTCCCGAGCAACGCTTCGAGAGGCGTATACCCCAATAACAGAATTTCGAGCTACAGGACGCATTTCTTAAAACCTATAGAGTTGTCTGGTGAGTGGGAGGTAGCACTCGCGGAGGTGCAATATCCTAACACGTGGTTCAATCTGCATGAGAAGAACGGCATGGAACCTACCTTTATAGTTAGAAGGGAAGGCGTCGAGAGCAAGAGGTTTTTTATTTCGCAAGGGTATTACGATGACATAAACCTCATCGTAAAGGAAATGAATAAGAAGATGAAATCTTTTGACCCCGAACTAAAGTTAGAATACCGTCCGTTGATAAACAAAATCCGACTTGCGGCCTCCACCAAACCCTATTGTTTGGAGGCTAAAGGTAACCTTTCGCTTATTCTCGGTCTGGCATCCAAACACCTCATGCAGGAAGAGCCGGAGGCACCCTTCCCTACGGATCTTCGCGGAAGGATTTACTCATTGTTCATGTATACCGATATTATACAATATCAGAGAGTGGGGGACAGCTTTGTGCCTCTGTTGAGATGCGTACATATAGGGGGGAATAAACACGATTTCGTCACAGTAACGTATGATAAGCCACACTACGTACGTGTTACCAAAGCTCTCATAAACGATATAACCGTCGAAATCAAATCCGATCAAAATATCGAAGTACCTTTTCAATACGGGAAAGTTATAGCTAAACTTCACTTTAGACCGGTAAAACATTCATTCTGCATTTGAAGAAAAGAAAGAAGTAAAAAAAAATGCATCGAACGAGTTACGGAGATCCTCAGATCTATGTGGACTACTATAAGCATCAAGCCGGAAATGGTCTTCCGGGGTTCCAAGGGTCCCCGGTCATGTATGGGGCGGGACTCGGTGGTATGTTCAAATCGCTTTTTAGGATGGCGGTTCCCCTTATCAAAAGAGGATTCTCTATTGCAACGCCTCATTTAAAAACCGCCGCGAAAGGGATAGTAGGCGACGTGATTAGCAACTTTGTGGCCAAGAAGCAAGAGGGATCGGGACTCGCCGCCATTGCCCGCAGGAACGCTAGGTGTCCTCCCGGAAGACGCCTCGCGTCATCGTATAAAAAACGCAACGTCGTCGCGAGTAAGGTCAAAGTGAAGAATAAAACCAAACGAAGAAGCGGTAAACGTCCTTCCTCCGACAACAAAAGAAAACTGAACATCTTCTAGAACAGCTATGGCCTTTCTACATAGTATGTCGGCCGAATGCGCCAAAACGGAACTGGATATCTTCACTCTGCCTTATACTCAAACGAGTATCGAAAAGTACGCGTACGTGGAAATACCGCCGCTTTCATCCGTTGCAGACGGAGGAGCGCCGATAGATTTTTACGTAGCGGGTAATAGCGACGATTACCTGGATCTCAACAACACTTTTTTATACCTAAGATGTAAAATCACAAACCCTGACGGAACCGACATAGCCGCCGACGCAAAGGTCGGCGTCGTGAACTACCCGATAGCCTCCCTTTTTTCACAAGTGGACGTTATGCTAGGAGACCGACTCATCAGTCAGTCGAGTAATACGTACCCTTACAGAGCAGTCATGGAATGCCTCATGAATTACGGCAAGGACACGCTGGAGACTCAGTTTTCAAGCGGTATGTTTTACAAGGACACTGCGGAGCATATGGATGCTACGGACCCGGCGGGCCGGAACATGGGTCTCAGAAGCAGAGCCGCGTTTAGCGGCGAAAGTAGTCCCTTTGACCTGATCGGATACATTCACTCCGATATATTTTTTCAGGATAAATTTTTACTGAACGGAGTGGACCTGAAAATTAAATTTGTAAGGAGTAAAGACGAGTTTTGTCTGATGAAAGAAGGACAGACGGACTACGTTATAAAAATACTCACGGCTTCTCTTTTTGTGAAAAAAGTCACCGTGTCTCCCGCTGTGAAGTTGGGCCACGCGCACGCGCTTCTGAACGCCACAGCCAAGTACCCCATGGAAAGGGTGTGCATGAAGACCTTCAGTTTACCCGCGGGGAGCCGCGTATGCACCCAAGAAAATCTGTTCCTGGGCCCTCTTCCAAAAACCGTCGTTATAGGAATGGTGGATAACGACGCGTACGTAGGAGCCTACAATAAAAACCCCTTTAATTTCAAACACTACGACACGGAGTTTATCGCACTCTACGTGGACGGAACCCAACATCCCGCTAAGCCTTTTCAACCGAATTTTCAAGCCGGTAACGCCGTTCGCGAATATCACTCGCTAATTCTGGCTTCGGGAAAACACCTTAAAGATCAAGCTCTTTCCATCGGTCGTGAAGAGTACATAGGAGGCTACACATTGCTGGCTTTCAATCTATCCCCCGACGATGAAGGAGGGCAGCATCTGTCGCTGATAAAGTCCGGAAATATGAGAATGGAACTCCGGTTTAAAAATCCTCTGCCGAGGACCATAAATCTCGTTATTTACGCAACGTTCGATACCATACTGCAAATAAATAACCACCGTAACGTGCTCATCGACTACCAATAAAAACGCATGGACACCGGAGAACTTACCGAGGTGATGAGAAGCTGCCGCGCTTTGGAGAAAGTCTTTTCGGGAGTGGTTCCCTGCGACCGGCTACCTAGCATTAAGCTGAAACGCTTTCCCGCCATGTTTGTCGTAAACACGCACCCCAGTCATATGCCCGGGGAGCACTGGTTGGCCCTGTGTCTGAACGACGAAAGGTCCGGAGAATTTTTTGATTCTTACGGTAACCCTCCAGACTACGAACTCTTTCCTAAATCTATTTATTCATTTATGAAAAAGAACTGCAAAGAAATAAGACATAACTCTACACAAGTTCAGAGCTTTGATTCCGTTTGCTGCGGCCCTCACTGCGTTTTCTTTTTATGTCAAAGGGCTAAAGGAAGATCGTTTAATCAAGTTATATCGAATTATAAGGACGATGTAAAAATCAACGATAAAATGGTTGTAGCTTTTGTCAAAAAAATGTACACTAGACTGAATAAGAGATGTTCCGTTACTTGTAATCAGCGAGCGTGTTCCGGCGAAAAGTTTAAATGCTCTGTAAAAGATTAGACGGACGCCATTTTGTCTTTTAGTATTTTTTATTAATAAATTGTAATTACAATGAACAAATAAACGATACAACCGCCTATTGTTGTCTTTATGTCCTTAATCAAAATTCACCCACGCCGAAGAGTTAAAAGCATAATCAGAACTCAAGCTAGTTGAATCAGAACTAGTTGAATCAGAACTAGCAGGGGCGAAACTCGTCGAGTTTTTAATGGTCGACACTTTTTGACGTACGGCGTCATTAGGAATGGTGGAATACGGTACATTTAATGTAGCTACCGCGTGTAGTATTTCATTCCAACCTAGGGGGCGTCTGTTGTCGGGTATCTTGTGGGTAGCCGTGAGGTTTTTAATCAAGTCCAGCATGTGCGAGCCTTTAATCGTTTTTCCTTGGAAAACAAGCTCTCCCTCATCATTCCACGATGCCGTTTGACCCGATTTAGCTATTTTGTCCAGAATGTAGGAGGCGTTTTTTCTGGCTCTCGCCGGTACGTTTTCGATAACCTCTTTTACCATCTCGTCCTTGGTCACGCTTAGATCTACCGGTTGATCCTGTATCTGGCTGATCGGTTCCTTGGGGAGGGATAGGGTTAATCGCGACGTTTCTTCTTCTTCGCCTCTTTTAACGACGTTTAAAAATCTTTGCAAAGCCGCGGAGTAAAGTTTAGCCTTGTCGTAGGGATTCATGTCCGTCCTAGATAAAATGTGACGCATAACCGCGTCTAAATCATTTTCAACGGTCCGTCTTATATTTTCTTTACCCGTCGACGCATTTTTAAGCATATCTAATTGATGTTGAGGAACCAAATACATCTTCTCAGCAGTCTCCATTTTTTTATCCTTTGCCCGATAGCAGGCTGCTTATAAAGGGAACGGCTACGCTGAGCAGAGGGAGAAGGAAACCTCCGTGCTGGTTAATAGCTTTTCTCTTTGTAGCTACAGAAGCTCTTTTATTCGCAAAAAGTTTTATCCACTTTTTCTGTCTTTTCAAAACACGGTACTGTTTAGCGGTCAGAGGAATGTTCCCGCGGAGCAGATTAAAAGCCAATTCGCATATAGAAAGTATGAGTTCCGGTGAAGCTTCGTGTAATATAACCTTCCTACGTCGGGGTTGTGACTTATATAAGGTTTTCAACGCGGGTAGGTTCGTCCTTAGTCGAGCCGACATTTTCTTTCCCGGCGTTATTTGAATTTTTTCTTCTTGGGGACGTACACGGCGGGGTTCTCCCAGGAAAACGCGCTTGACCTAAGACGGAGCTCCTCTGGCGTTTGAGCTTTCAAGTCTACTAATAAATAGCCGTAAGGTTTAGAGGCGGCGTCTTGAAAGCACTCTATAAAGTATTTTGAGTTTCCGGGGTACATTTGACGCGCCAGTACGCTGATCTGCGACTTGTCTCTGGGATTTTTAAATAAAACCATGTAGTTTGCATTCAGGTTGATGGTTCTACTAGTCTTACCTTGAAAGAAAAGATTTTGCACCAAATACAAAACGCTCAAGTTTCTGTGATGCGTGTATTTTGTAAACGCTTTTTCAATCTCGTCGTTTTTGCTGGCATCGTTCATGAGATCGTCCAAAATGAGAAGGTTAGTCCTATCTATAGGAAACAGTTGGTCGTCACACAGAGATTCGGGTATTCCTTGAACAAAACGAACATTTATTTTGTTCATCAAATCATCGTACAGAGGTTGCCAACATGTATAACACCAAACGATATTATCCGGGACTTTAGACATCGTTTCATTACATTTTTCCAACAACTTTTTAATAAAAAAAGATTTTCCACAGTTACTGGGTCCGCAAACTATACAAGAAAATGGTAGCTGAAACCTAGCATCAAAATGCTCCATGACCGGAGACCCAAAAATGTTAAAGCTTAATACCCGTAGGGCAGAGTCCTGAAATCGGGCAGCAAAATGCGCTTATCGTACACGATCCTGAACCTTTTCTGTTGTGTTTTGTTTTTTAGGAGGAAGCCTATTTTATCCCTGACAATCATGTTGCGGGACGTCATTATCTCTCTAGAACGGGAGGGGTTCTTAACGTGTTCGTCGACCAGTTCCGTCAAAGATTTCAGGTTGACTAGTTTATCGTTGGTGTAATTTAACGTGAGCCCCTTAACCTTCATAACGTTCTCACCCTTTAATGTACGGAAACCATACGTTTTTGGCCCTCCGCTGACAAACTCTACAATGCTGTCGCCTTCAGAGAGTTCGCTGGTGAGTCCCCCCAAATAATCGCTCAACGGCGGCATCCAATCTCCGTCACGGGAGACAAACACCACCGAATCTGTGTCTGTGTAAAGAACCCTTCTTTGCAATTTGTCCATGAGCTCGTAAAGCTCCAGTCTGGCGTAGGCGGTCGTGAAAACGCCTATGAAAACGTTTGAGACGCCGGGGTCCATGCATCTGACGTCGGCCTGTCGCCACTGCACAAGCGCTACATCGTCGTTCAAGAACGACAAGTCCCTGACTTTGATGCTCGTTGAAAAAATAAACTTTAAAAACATTTCAGGCTGCGTGATCAGAGTCGTGTTCAGTCTGTCGGGCCGCTGACACATTTTTCCCCAGAGAGAATTTAGAGCTAGTTTAGCCACAGATCTCTTGGCGGGGTTATGCGTTATTTTCCCAGCGTCCAGACGAATTCCTTCATGTTCCTCGTACCCTCTCAGGTATTCCTCCTCGTCCGCCGCACATTTTACCCAGGAGGGGTACCCGCTGCTCTCCTGTTTAGTTTTCAAAAACATTTTAATGTAATCCGCAAACAGGGTGTCGGAGCGTAAGGGGAAATGCCAGACTTCAAAGATTTTCTGCACCACGTAGCCTTTTTCGACGGCTTTGATCACTTCTTGAGTGCACCAAGTACCCGTCAGGGCTCTTTCGTCGTCGCTATGCTCGCACTCCGACAGCCGATGTAGCACGCAGGTTCTACAGAGAGGGAAGGTGAGTTTGCCGTTTACTCTGTAGGGCAGAACAGGCGCCCACAAGCCTCTGGGGGGCAGAACTTTGACTCTGACTATACCGAAATATTGTTCTATCGGTAGGAAGTCCTTGAATACAACCACGGGGTGTCCGAGGGGGTAGGTCTTTGTTTTGTTGACGAATGGGTAGAGAGATGTGAAGTCGTAGTAATCGATCCTCTCCTCGGGTTGAGCCACGTAGTGCAGATTTAACGCGTTGGTCCTCCCCCCAAACAAAGCATCGCGGGGATTTAACCTTTCTGGAAAGTCAAATGATTTCAGAAAACTTTTCACATCCTCGTCGGTCTTTTTCATCTCGCTCCACTCGTGTTCCCATATCGAGGTCACTCGCAGATCGTAAGTGTGCTTCAAGTGTTGAATTCTCGTCTTCGTTCTCTCGAGTAGACTCCCGTATGTCGTACCTTGGGTCAGAGGGTGATGCTCGTGCGAAGCGAAGCATTTATCACAACCGTGATAAAAACACCCTAAAAACTCGTACGCTCTCCGCACGCCTTTGTGCTCGCTGTATCCGTCCACGGCGTATTTACCAAATTTCACTTCCCCACCGTTCAGAGCGTGCTGAATGTTTATCTTCCGCTTTTGCGCCACATACTCCAACCATTGGATAGAAGAAGACGAAAAAGATTTCTGCCCGCTGACGTAATGATCCAACGGTGGAATGGCCAACGTGTGTGGAGAAAGAAACTTTGTTCTAAAGATTTTCATGCACACGCTGGCTATGGTGATGCAACTAAAGGGGTCGACTTGTGTGCTTTCCAAGATCTCTTCCCTGAATATCAGACAGGCTCGCCTCAAAATCTTTACGTCGTTCTTACAGTACTTGGCCATCTCTTTCTTGAATAGAAAGATTCCTCCTTTGACCCCTTCGTACCATCGGAAGAACTCCTCGCGATCTTTGGGCATCATGCTGTCGGCACCGTAGAATTCGGGAGCGGGGTAAGGCCCTACATAGTCCTGATGTTCCGGGATGTTCCAATAGTGTGGAAAGTATCCTTTAGCGTCTGACTCGAACCCCATAGCTTTAGGCATTGCGGAGAGTTTCATAGGCATGAAGCATAGGCTGTCGATAAACCTCTGATTAAACTCGGGGTCGGTAAAACACAGAATTTTGCTGCCTTGTGCTACGATGTTAGGAACTACGCCTTCTTTCACCAGGTAGTTAAGCAGGAGATAGGAATCGTATCCTCTAGCGTTGTGTGCTATGAACATATAGTTGCTGTATGCGGGCTTGCGGAATTTTGCAAAGAATTTTTTGACGCAGTCTTCCCCGGACCACGTCCACGTTTCTCCTTTAAAATCCATGCAACATAAAAAATTTGCAACGTGCACACCCGTCGCTTGATGGCATTCTAGATCGTAGAAGATGAGTTTGTTGCTCCGCTTTTCTTTCTCTAGAGGTTCGATAAAACACTGGTGATTAAACAGTTTATCCATCTTCTCCCCACAGAGACTACAGCTTTGACCGATGCATTTATGAGACTTCTGCCCAGCGAATGATGTTTTAACCATCGTGTTACATTGTGCGCAATAGTACGCTCTTTCGCATAATGTGTACGTAATGTTTTCATTCGTCTTTTTCGACTCCTTGTGTTTGTCATAACAGTACTGAGATCTGCACAGTCTTAGACAGTCCGGGCATTGTAAGAGACTCTTCTGTTTGTGTTTGTGACATTCGGAATCGTTACAGACGCCGCACGCGTATTTACAACTGTGACTCCTGCGGTCATTGTAAGTAGCGTAGCAGTAATTGCAGAAGTAAGCCGCGCCTAGAAGTCCTTTTATGTTTTTTACACCATAGTAATGTTTATCGTGTAAAAATATGAACAAAGTCCGATCATTGGGGATTTCAGAGGTTTGAAAAAATGAATATCCTTTTTTGGAGACGGTACGGTGCAATACTACAATTTTACAGTTGAGATGACTCTCAAATCGATGTACGTCCGCAAACCCGACTTCGTCTTGGGGTCTTAATCCCGCATCTCTCTGTAACTGTTCCGCTATCCTACATATCTCAAAATGACTCCTCCCAGGATTCAACAGCTTAGCGACGCACAGCGCGAAACACAAATTATTACCCTCGTTTAGAAAAACGTATAAATGCTTGAGCTTTTTCCTTACAACTTCGGAATGGAGGAGGCCTGATAATTTTCTCCTGTCCCCACCCCCTCCCCTCGGAGCGTGCACTAATTGAATCACCAAATCAACGGCGTCGCTCATCAACACTTCATGGTTGCTCTGCATAGCTTTCTCGAGAGGTGATAGAAACGAATCTAACGCTACTCCCTCAGAGGTCACTTCAATAGGTTCTGAAACGCTCAGATTAGGTCCGTGAATTTGAAAAATCATGACGTCGTTCGGTTCTACGGCTTCGCGAGCAACGTCTACCATCTCATCTATAATCCCTAAAACGTGGTTGTGAAAATCAGAGAAACTGCTGATGTCCTCTAATGAGGAGAAATTTACTTTCCTTCTAATTTCTGTGTTATTGAACTTTTCCCTCTTTTTAATTCTAATGCTCGGGTCTGTAGCCGCTCCACAGCCTACTTGTTCGGCGTCAATATTGATCATGGGGTGAGAATAATTTGGTCTCTCCTCATCAATTTCAATCGGTACGTTATTTTGATTATCAGAGGTTTGGCTATTTAATTCTCTAAGATATTGCTCTAGTTCTTGGAAACAATCGTATTGTTGTTCTGGTTGTGTAATCTCGGTTCTGGCTTCGGGGCTATGAGCATTGTAATCGATAGGTATTGCCAATCCTCCATTCAGAGAATTTACGGCTTGTAAAACGTGAGGATTTACTGTATGATTTAAATCTATAAGATATTGCTCTAGTTCTTGGAAACAATCGTATTGTTGTTCTGGTTGTGTAATCTCGGTTCTGGCATCGGGGCTCTGAGCATTGTAATCGATAGGTATTGCCAATCCTCCATTCAGAGAATTTACGGCTTCTAAAACGTAAGGATTTACTGTATCATTTAAACCTCTAAGATATTGTTCTAGTTCTTGGAAACAATCGTATTGTTGTTCTGGTTGTGTAATCTCGGTTCTGGCTTCGGGGCTCTGAGCATTGTAATCGATAGGTATTGCCAATCCTTCATTCAGAGAATTTACGGCTTGTAAAACGTGAGTATTTACTGTATGATTTAAACCTCTAAGATATTGTTCTAGTTCTTGGAAACAATCGTATTGTTGTTCTGGTTGTGTAATCTCGGTTCTGGCTTCGGGGTTATGAGCATTGTAATCGATAGGTATTGTCAATCCTTCATTCAGAGAATTTACGGCTTCTAAAACGTGAGGGTTCGTCGCGTCTTCAGGCAGGTTGTGATTTATTTCTGTAAGGCAATGAATGAAGTCGTGTAAATCATAAATGCTTTATTAGTCACGTTGGTTATATATCATGAGTGAACTTGTGTAAATGCTTTATTAGACATGTTATATATCATGAGTGAACTCGTGTAAATGCTTTATTAGACACGTTGTTATATATCATGAGTGAACTCGTGTAAATGCTTTATTAGACACATTGGTTCATGAAAGGGGCTCCCTGACGCTAATAACGGCTTCGTTCATAAGCAAATTAGCTGAGCTTAACACTGCGTACGCGGCAGAATTCACTTGGCTCTGCGTACCGTGGATACGCGCGACTTTCAGATGTTCAGCGGCTGCAAGAGCGTCTCTTGCCCTTCGAATGAGATCAGCAGTCATGAGGTCCTCCTCCTCCATGACATATCGATTCGGTTCATGTTCCTGAAGATGACCCGCTCCGTCTTCCTGATTTGAAGTTGCGCTGGCGGCTAAAGTACAGATGAGTAAACAATCTTACTATCGAATTGTGAAATCATTTTTTCACATCATCATGTTCGGTAAAACATTCAAAAAACTTACGTGACGGAGGAGGTCCTCTGAGCGGTGAAGCATGTTCCCCACTGTCGAAACGCAAAGAACTGGCTTCAGACAGCGTTTCCCAAGCGTTCGGACCCTGTTCAGTAATTACTGACTGAGATTCTAACGCTGGAGCGGGCTCCCAGTCGTTCATCGCTTGATTAATGATGTCATCATCTTTGAAAAAATTTAGACAAATGAGAATAATTTAGTCAAATGAGAATAATAATGATTCAAAATAATAATATTAAAATAAAACATACCCGGAGATGCACGAAAAGGATGTACAATCGCTATATGTTCGACGTCCAGATCAGTATATAATGAAATCTCTTGGTATTCAAATTCATCTTCATTATCTAGATATTATGAACAATAGACATATATTATTTCGGTAGGAAATTATCTGAAAAACATTTCAAAACCTGAAATCTTTTTTTTATAAAATCATTACATTAAATGGTCGCTAGATGGCAGTGTAGGATAACTAATGGAAGAATGATAGAAGTTTTCTGTGAAAACCGTTCTCAGAAATCTTTTTATGAAATCAATACATTAAATGTCCGCTAGAAGGCAGTGTAGGATAACTAACGAAAGTTTTCTGTGAAAACCGAGGTTCATTCAATATGCTCTTTGAACTCCTACATTGCATGGAAGACAGTTTTAAATGTAACGTTCAATCAATATGCAATTTTAACTTATTGTGTTACCTTATTATACATATAATTATACATATTATTGTGTTAACTTATTATAACGTTAACTTATTATACATCATTTGTGAAATATAGTATAAATGTTTAAATGAGTACATTTAAGGTTTAGCTACGTTTTATTACTTTCATAATAATACTATAGTAATTTAATACATTCAAAATAACTCCAAAGTCTTACCTCCTGCTCGAGACGCGTTCATATTAAATGTCGGCTTGCTTGCTTGGACGGGTCCTGGTCACGCGAGTGAAACATCTAACTTCCTACGATGCTAGAAGCACCTTTTTGTACATTTCTTTAACGTGGGGGAGATGTATTTTGATATATTACTCTGTGTGTGTGTGTCTGTGTGTGTATGCATGCGTGTGTGTGTGTGTGTGTGTGTGTGTATGCATGTATGCATGTATGCATGTATGTGTGTGTGTGTGTGAGTGTGTGTGTGTGTGTGTGTGTGTGTGTGTGTGTGTGTGCATGTGTATGGGAGACCTGGGTATATGCTCTGTAATCAGTGACAGGGGTTAATTCATTGGAGAAAGGCGCCAAGGTCATATAGAGAATGTGTGCCTGAGACACCGAGGACCCTCAGAGTTACAGCTTTAAGTCAGTATGAGGCCTCTCTCAGGAAAAAATGGTTTGTATGGACAATACCACCATAGACTGCATGGTGACTCCTCAAGGAAACGTTCCCCCTCTCTCCCTTTAAATGCTCGTGCGCTAAACACGCACCCCGGATTGGTCTGTTGAGATTGCCTCCTCATTGGTTCATCAGAGTTTTGTTAACTGTTTGAAGTTACTCAAAGTAAGCATGCGCGGTTCTGTGTGTGTGTGTGTGTGTGTGTGTGTGTGTGTGTGTGTGTGTGTGTGTGTGTGTGTGTGTCAACTAGAGGTCAAAGTCGTAAATCACTTTTTTTTTAAGTTTTGGAATATGCCGTCCTATAATCTCTCTGAGGTCTGGCCCTTTAAGCAGTACATCATTGAGAGACACGTTGTTACACTGCGCACTTGAATCAAACACTATTCTGATTTTGTCTGGCTTTTGAGGGTGGTAAATGCCAAAGCTCGGGAGATACCAGCATTCTTGGTCTGGTGCAAGAGGAGGGGCAGATTCAGCATGACCCTTCCTGAAGATTTTCTCCATGAATTCCACATAATGCTCTTTCATCACAGTTTTCTTTGTCAGTGTTTTCCGGAGTGACATCAAACGACTGAGAGCTTGTTCCTTGTTGTTGGGTAGAAGCTGTCTTGGGAAACGAAATGGGAGTGGAGCCACCCAGTTATTTCCCTCATCTTTGGTAAATTCTTTATCCATAATGTTCAAGAATAACGCATCTTCAACCGAGAGTGCAAACTTCTCATCGTCTGTAGTTTGCTGGAAAAGACGTCTACCTACCTCTGTGAAATTCTCTTTAATGTGGACCACATTTTTACAGGGAGAGAGAAAGCTGTGTCGGCCATTACTGAAAACATTAGTCTTGAAAGAGTTCACAGTGGGTTTATGAGCCCCTGAGAGGCAAACATCTCCTATGATTACCCACCCTAAATCCAGGCACTGAGCATAAGGTGCATCGTGAGGGCCATTTACCTGACTGCGGACCTTGTGAGCTCGAATGATGTCTCTCCCCAGGAGGAGAAGAATATCTGCTGATGGATCTAGTGATGGTATCTGTGTTGCTATTGGTCGCAGATGGGGGTGAGCGGCGGCTGCCTCTGGGGTAGGTATCTCATTTCTGTTGTCTGGGATCTGGTCACATTCGGTGAGTGTTGGCAACGGCATAGACACCTTTTCATTAATGTGCTCAACGATAAAGCCATTAGCTCTGCGCCCTTTTGTGTCAGATAAGCCAGTGCACGTTTTCATAGTGTATGGGAGTGCGCTACCTTGTACACAAAAAATATCAAAAAAGGCAGACCTAGCCAGTGACACGTTGCTTTGGTCGTCTAACATTGCATACATTCTTCTCTTTTCTTTTGGGAATGCTCTGGGATACACATTAACTAAGCAAATCTTTGAGCATGACTTTCCTTGGAAGCCTGGTCCGCATATTTCTGTACAACTGGATGAGGTAATTGTGGAGCTTGGTGAGCCAGACTCCTCACCACGACTCTGTGGTGTTGTATCAGAGTCTCTGAGTGACCATGGGGGTGGTGATCCTCCATGCATGGCTGAAATGTGACCACTGCTATTGCATTCGGAGCAATAGATAATGGCTTTACAGTCCTTTGCTTGGTGACTTGTAGATGAGCAGCATTTGTAACAAATAGAGTGTTCTTTAAGTAACCTCTTCCTTTCATCTAATGTTTTCAGTCTGAAGCCCCTGCATTTGGCCAGTGAATGTGGCTTCCGATGTATGGGACATTGCTTGTCTGGACTGAGAGAAAGCAATACAGCATCCTTGTCAGTTTTGTTAATGTCTGTTTTACTTACTGCAACAGGAACTCTGAACTGAGCTTGTCTTCTTGCTGTCTTTTCAACTTTTGGCGATAGTGTGCTGTGAGCTTGCAACATGAAGCTTGGATCTGTTTTCATTTCGGCATGGTCATTGACAAACTGGACGAAGTAGGAAAAGGGTGGATAGACAGCGTCATTGTCTTTTTTGTATTTTGACCCCTGTCTGACCCATGACTCTTGTACACTGTAAGGAAGTTTTTCAACTATTGGGTTTATTCCCTTTGAAGTGTCAAGGAAGCTAAGGCCAGTCAAGTAGCCTTCGTTTTTTGCATATTGTAACTCAAGAAGGAGATCCGCTAGCTCCTGCAACAGGTAAGTGTCCTTGTTGGAAATCCTTGGGAAATTCTCTAGGCGTTTAAACAGAGATGCCTCGATTACCTCTGGAGAGCCATAATTCTTATCGAGCCGTTGCCAGAGACGCAGAAGACCAGTCTCAGGATTGTTCACGTGGACTGCTCTGATCCTCATGGCGTGTTGGAGTGACTCCCCACCGAGCCACTTGGTGAGTAAATCAAGCTCTTCGCTTGCTTTGAGGTTGAGACCTTCAGTGGCATTAAAGAACATAGACTTCCAGGACAGGTAGGTTTCTGGCTTGTTGTCAAAAACTTTGAAACCTGCTGTAAGTAGATCACGGCGTGCCAGGTAGGCTGCTAAGTCTGAGATTTCAGTTCGTGGGGCCTGTGGTGGTCTGTGCTGGAAGGGTGGTTCGTCTGACCTGATGTGCTTGGATGTTGAATTTGGCTGTCCTCTGGTGGTATCTGTAGAGCATTCACATGGGTGTGGAGAGGCTGGAAATGATTGCAGATTGCGAGTGTTGCTTGAGTCAACCCGTTGTTCTGTGTCAATGTTTTCTTTGCTTTTAACATCATGACCGTTGTGAAAGTGAGTGTTAACATATTCCTGTGTTCGTCTTATGGAAGGAGGTGTAGTAATAGCACCGGGTTCACGACCTCGGTAGATTGAAGTGTTTCTTCAGCTGCAGCCTCCCATACTTGAGCTGCAGCAAGGGCTGCTTCAGCCTCACCCTCTTCCTTCAGAGCGTTCAGTGTTGCCTCAATGCGTGCCTTTTCGACCTCCATGTCTATTTGGCATTTGGCGTACTGCGCTCTGGTTCGGGCAGCCTCTGCGTTAGCCCGTGCTTGTGCTGCAGCCTGACTCACATTTGAGCCACTGGACCGGCGTGAAGCAGAGGAATGACACTCTGACCTGACTTCAAACTGGGAGAGAGGTGGCGTGCTCCTGGGGTGTGACATCCTGAGTTACCGAATCAATTATCTCTGGTGTTGCACTTGACGTGTAGATAATCTTTTTACTCTTCTGCCCTCAGTTAACTGTTCTGTAATCAACCTAGACAGCGAGCTAAACATTAAAGGACTCAGCAATGATGAGACGATGTGACGTTGTTTTGTTCTTTACTGAGACCCTTTTTACTGTAAAACTGTAACAAAACGAGAATTGACAATGTACATAAATGTTTGTCATAAAATAAATACACTTCCATAAACATACTGTCACAAGTCATTACACAAATGAACATTTACGTGCCCTTTAGCCAAAACTAACATAAACAGAACTGAATCGTGAAAGAAACTACAATCAAACAGACAAAAAAGCTATTTAACATACGACAAGCTATTGTGTGGTTCTTACACTTACAGATTATGATTTGCCAAGGCTCACAGGTGATATGAAGATTTATTGTTTGTGCTCGAATGGCCGTTTTCTAATCTCCTTGCTGCTTATAGCCACTGGCCGTTAGATGGCGCGATTTAAACGAAAACAGAACAACAAATGTAGCAAGGGTGCCCCTTCTGGCGCAAAAGAGAATTACAATGTTGACCAACCGGGTCTCGCTGCAAGTGTACGGGACAGAACACCAGTATTAAAGTTTTAAGATGACTTCACACCAAAAATATCAACCAAAGAACTCACATAGTAGAGATTAGGAAGCCACTAAAAGTATTTCGATTGGTGTGCGTTTCATACAGGTTAAATCCTTGAGGTAAGCCTATGTGAACTACATCTCCAGGCTCCAGTTGCAGTGTCAGGCCACCAGTGATGTATCGGACTTTGCCATCTGAATTATGCTCATAAAGGTACAGCAGATAATTACTGTTCTTGTACAGACAAACACCTGAATAATAACCAGAAGTTCCTGAACAACTGGTGAACCTGAAGTAGTAGACTCCTCTGACAGGAGCTTTAAACATTCCTGAAATAAGACAAACATCTTTTACACTTATGCACTTATAAATAATTAAAGAATGAACAAGGCTATGAACTGCTGATTCATTCAAACATCAGATTGAGTCATAATCAACCACTAGAAATCTAATATTCTAGCTTTGAAATTTGGAGTTTCATTCAGCATATGAACCAGCCTTATATTTCAAAAATACTCCAGAAATACTGCACAGTTGAAGTATTACTCCAGAAATACTGCAGTTGAATTATTACTCCAGAAATACTACACAGTTGAACTATTACTCCAGAAATACTGCACAGTTGAATTATTACTCCAGCCTGACTTCAGTGTTTTCCAGTGCCATGGCTGCATCTGTGGTACACTGATGGTTCTGATCGCTCCTGATCTGGGGTGGGTTTCCCGATAACGAACGATCTTAGAAAGTTACGAACAACTTTAAGAACGACGTAACTTTAAGAACGCCAAATTTACGAGTGTTTCCCAAAAGCCTTCGTAGTCTCCAAATTTACGAACGAGTTTTAAGTAGTTCTTAGTTGACTCCGCCTCTGCAGCTGCCCTGGAAAATCTCGGCTAGTCGAAAACCGAACCACCGATTTACATAAATTTTTTCATAATTACGCCGCAAAAGCATCATTGGCAAAATGACAATCATAAAAACTAACAACTAATAAGTGTTGACATTTCAAGTATAAGGAAAAAATGAGTAGAACATATTATTACCTTTGCAATTCTGACCGATCGTAGGCTTTTATCAAGGCTATAAATAGGGCACACAATTAACCTTTCACACATTATTCAAAACCATGGCAAACAAGCAGAGAAAATGAAACTTTCTGTCGAGTGAACTGAGCCAAAAACAAAAGTATAGCCTACTGTTCAATAGCTCGAGGAAGTTCATCAAATTCAGAAAAAAAAAACAAATAAAAACTGTAGTCAAGTCAAAAATAAGGGGGCAGGACTCAGAAAGGAGAGGGCTAAGACTGGTGGAGGTCAAATGTCCACAAGTGCCTTCACTGTTGAGGAGGAGAAGGCACTGGGGATACTGGGCCCCACAGCTACTGAAGGGACACCAGGGGATTTGATACAAGCTTCAGAGTGGATACCCACTGTCAGCTAGTATATATATATATATTTATTTATTTATTTTTTTGCTGCATGGCGAAGCAATGCTTTAGTAACAGCATGCACACATTTATGTCAGCTTTGCTTAGTCCGTGGGCATCACCAACAGTCTGCAGAACAGTCTGTGGCATAAAATCGGAGGGCGGTCAGTAACTGCGTCGTGGAGCTAAGGGCAAAATTCTGTATTCAGGCGAACTACATGGCTTCGTGGATTACGTCGTCTTCTTAAATTATGTCTTCTATTCAAAGCCATTTATTTGCAAAGAATACATTAATTTTGAGTCTGAAACGCTGTTGACTGCACGATGACGAACGGAGAGACTTAATTAAATATTGGGAAGATATAAACTAATGCTAAATAATTCAAAGTAGTACATTTGATTTCTGTTGACACATTGTGGTATATGCGATGTAAATACTTCAAAAGAAAATAGGCTACTAGGCTAATTATACACATAAACGCAAATGTAGTAATGCCGTGATTAAAACCCGCGCGAGTGAAATTAGCGCCTCTATCATTTTTGAAGAAGAACTGCACGAGAGCTTCGAGTTAAGAAGTACTTAGTGAGTTACGAATGGGTCCGGAGATTCTTAACTTACGAACGACTATAAGAACGACGTAAGTTACGAAGAGTATCGGGAAACACTCGTAAATTTAAGAATATTCGTAAGTATGAGGTTACGAAGTACTTAGAGTTACGAACGTTTCGGGAAACCCACCCCTGATGTGTAGACATGTTGTGAGTACCTGTACTTGGGCTGTAAGCTCCTCCAACATTTGTGATGACTTGAGAGTAGACCACCCTGGTCATGATGCTCAAAGATTCCAAACTTGCAGCCAGAGCCGCTGAGAACGCCACCTTGGGTCTGTCTACAGAGTCCAACACCATCAGTGACACAGAACACATGGACTTGTACAACTCTTCTCCTAGTGGGTTCACCAGTGAGGGGTTTAAAGTTTACCTATGTCTTTCTTTAGGCTGTCCACAGCACTTTCAGTAGTAGCCAGTCTGGCATTTAGGGCTGTTGAGGAACATAATTGAGGATGATAAGTGAACATGAGGGGGAGTTTGTATGCTGTAGGGAGTCCTGCAGTCATCAGTGTCAGGTTGGATCTGTGCTGATTTACCTGCACTTGTTTTCTTCAGTATCATTACTTCATTCTTACTGGCATCTAGTGCAGTCTTTGTTGCTGTTCATGAAGCCATAATGAGAAACCAAAAATATTAACATGTGAATTATATGGTAATAATAAGAAAACACATAAAGGGGACTCTCACAGACAGGTAGAACAGAGCAGTGTTGGTAAAATGCCCAACAGAATCACTCTGCTCACAGCTGTGGGGACACTAGAGTAGAAGAGATGAATAGGGAGGAAATTAAGAAGGAGCAGGTGTAGGTGATAATTAATAAGCAGGTGATTGGTAAGGGGGCGTGGCCGTGAGGTGTGATTTGTGGATTCCTGGTTGAGTGTTGACTGAGGCATTACAATCGTATTTATTTACCTGTGTTATGTATCTTCAGGCTTTTAACTTCACCTTCAGAGGCTGCTAACCTGTCCTTCACAGCAGACATCTCAGTTGTCTGTGCTGAAAGAAGGAAAACAAATCTGTTTACTGGGGAAAACTCACTAAATATTTAAACGTTTTATTAAAATGCCCAACAGAACCACTCTGCCCACAACTGTGGGGACACTAGAGTAGAAGAGATAAATAGGGAGGAAATTAAGAAGGAGCAGGTGTAGGTTATAATTAATAAGCTGGAGATTGGTAAGGGGGCGTGGCCGTGAGGTGTGATTGGTGGATTCCTGGCTGAGTGTTGACTGAGGCATGACAATCGTATTTATTTACCTGTGTTCTGTTTCTTCAGGCTTTTAACTTCACCTTCAGAGGCTGCTAACCTGTCCTTCACAGCAGACATCTCAGTTGTCTGTGCTGAAAGAAGGAAAACAAATCTGTTTACTGGGGAAAACTCACCAAATATTTAAACGTTTTATAAAAATGCCCAACAGAACCACTCTGCCTACAGTTGTGGGGACACTAGAGTAGAAGAGATAAATAGGGAGGAAATTAAGAAGGAGCAGGTGTAGGTGATAATTAATAAGCAGGTGATTGGTAAGGGGGCGTGGCCGTGAGGTGTGATTGGTGGATTCCTGGCTGAGTGTTGACTGAGGCATGACAGTCGTATTTATTTACCTGTGTTCTGTTTCTTCAGGCTTTTGACTTCACCTTCAGAGGCTGCTAACCTGTCCTTCACAGCAGACATCTCAGCTGTCTGTGCTGAAAGAAGGAAAACAAATCTGTTCACTGGGGAAAACTCACCAAATATTTAAATGTTGTACATGTACATGCAATATGTACATTTGTATAATCTATACCTCATGTGTTTTTTGTTAGATAAGCTCTGTCCATGAACACCTAATTCCATTACCTGAAATCTCTTTATTCAAGATCTCCACTTTATTCTCCATTTGTTTGGTCTGTTTGATCCGTTGGGCAATTTTGCTCTTCAGGGCTGGCAAAGAATTCATCACTGAACTCAAACCATGAACTCAAATGTTTCAGTTGTTTAAGACAAAATTGGAAAACCAAAAAATATCTAAATCTTTATTTGGTGAATAGTTACTGTTGTTATATATCTGAACATCCAAACAGAAAAAGCACCAAATCACTCTTACCCGTGTTTTCCTGCTGCACGTATTTCATCTCCGTCTTCAGCTCCACCAGAGCGGTTCCTTGCTGGTACATAGTGTCTTTAAGCTGCTTCAACTCAGTAGGGAGGTTTGTTGGATTTAAAGCTTCAGCACTTTCAGCTTCCTGCAGGCTGTTGTGGACCAGCAGCAGTAGAGTTACAACAGCACTTCTCTTCATCTTGACCACCTCTCTCAGTGTGTGGAGATAAACTGCTCTTCTTATACACCTACTGAGATGAGCAGTTCTCAGATCTTACCATGATGAGGCCACTCACACTTCCTCCTTTGTTCCACTGCCAAATTAGGCAGTGATGCTTCTTACCACATTTGCTTTCCTACAGGAGGAACCCTGAAGTGGAGGAGTCCACCTGTTTGATCCTGCAGCTTCTAGGAGGTCACTGGCCTTCAAATGTCTTCTTTCTTTGCAGAAGGTTTAGTAACATCCATAAGTCTCATTAAGCTATGGATCTAACCCTCTGCAGTACACTTGCAATTATGTTGTGAAGCATCAACATCATTTATGTTTAAGAAACACCTTTGTGTAACCTTTCCTCTTTGTCAAATCTTACTAAAATTCAGTATGTTATCAGCATGAGGTTCATCTAATGCTGTGTCAGTTATCTTGATTGCAAAATTGTATCTTGGGTGTTATTAAATGTATGTGAATAATTTCAAAGGCTTCAAAGATTTCCAAAACATTCTAATAAATGAGAACATCAGAGATAACAATAATTGTTATAATTGAATCGTAATTAGTCAATAATTTATGTGAATGATTTTCAGATGTGTTCTGTGTTTCATTTCATGGTTGTATTGAGCAATCTTTGTGTTGCTCTGACAATGACAAGATGAGGAATCTTATCTGCATCACAACTTCATACCAACTCATTTCACAGGTCAGTGTTAACGTACTGTTGCTCAAGACGACCACATTTCTTGTTACATAATACATAGTGCAATTATGCAAACGTTCAACACACCACCACCAATAACTGCACCAATACCAACGATACCTGCACAAGATCAGAAGGATCAGGGGATAATAGATGGTCTAGTACAGTGGAAGTCCACACTCAACACTCTCATTATTACTAACGTGTTCTTATGTTTTGATGACTCATCCCAGTGGTTCTCAGTCTGCTACACATATCAGAACTTCCCATGTTTACACCTGATCCAGCTAACAGACTAATGAACAACCTGTCCAGGTTGAGAAGGATATGTTCAACCAGAGAGAACTACATCCAGGAAATGGTCCAGTGAACCCACTCACCTAAACAAGCCGTGCTGTGTGTTCAGTACTGATGGTGCTGATTTTATGACTGTAACGTATTGAACAGGCAGAGAGGGATCCAAATGCGGAAGAACACCGCTTTTATTGAAATGAGACGCTGGTACAAACACAGGCAGGTGAATCACGAGTACTTGGATCAGTAGTAACAGCGTTTTCTTGGCGTGGTCAGGACGGTCCAGGGTCATACCGGGGGAGCAGAAGTCAGAAGGTACAGAGGGATTAGGCAGGAGACAAGGTCGGGGACGTAAGCGAGGGTCAGAACACAGGAGAGCAGACAGGATATAGAAAGGCTTGGTACGCGGCATGAGTCGGCAATACTTCGCAACTGAGATGTGCTGGTGAAGTGCTTAAATAAGGCTGAAGGGGGCGTGGTAATGAGGGGCAGGTGAGGCTGATTAAAGAAGATCAGGTGGCATTCCTGACAGTACCCCCCC
Organism: Brachyhypopomus gauderio; assembly: GCF_052324685.1. Classification (NCBI taxonomy): domain Eukaryota; kingdom Metazoa; phylum Chordata; class Actinopteri; order Gymnotiformes; family Hypopomidae; genus Brachyhypopomus; species Brachyhypopomus gauderio. The sequence goes on from NW_027506901.1 coordinate 460,573, forward strand.
TCAAAGGAGTGGCATCTGACGCTCTACGACGTGCTGGGGGGTGACCGCGGCGCCGGGGGGCAGGAAAGTTAGGATGTGTAGCGTGGAAATCAGCGATCATCGTGGGGCAGAGGACATCCCTCACTGGAATCCAGGCCCGTTCCTCGGGGCCATATCCTTCCCAATCCACCAGATATTGCAGACCACCTCGCCGGCGTCGGGACTCCAAAAGCTCTCGGACGATGTACGCTGGACGATCGTCGATCTCCAGAGGGTCCGGAGGTTTATCATACACAGGGGGCACGGTGAATGGGCTGTAGTGAAACGGTTTCAGGAGAGAGACGTGGAAGACAGGGTTAATACGGTAATGTGACGGCAAAAGAAGCTTGTAGGTAACTGCATTAACTCTGCTGAGCACTTTAAATGGACCGATGTACCGTGGACTGAGTTTTTTACATTGTTGCTTCAAGTTAAGGTTCTGTGTCGACAGCCATACTCTCTGTCCCGGGTGGTAAATCAACGCGGGGAGACGACGACGGTTTGCATTGAGCCGGCGTGTGTGTAGGGCACGCCGCAAGTGTACATGCGCTAGCTCCCAGGTACGGGCACTGTGTTTAAACCATTCGTCCAGGGCGGGGACATCAGCTGGTGTCTTGTCCCACGGGAAAAACGCAGGTTGGTAACCGTATACACATTGAAAGGGCGTGAGTTTGGTCGCGGTGTGTATAATGGAATTCCGGGCGTACTCTGCCCATGGGGGGTATTTATGCCAGTCATGTTGAGAAATGCAATATTGTCGGAGAAACCTCCCTAACTCCTGATTGTAACGCTCAACCTCTCCGTTAGACTGGGGGTGGTGGCCTGAAGTCAGACTAACAGTAATGCCAAGGAGTTTGCAGAACTGCTTCCAGACTCGAGACGTAAATTGTGTCCCTCTATCTGAGACGATATCCTCAGGTAAACCATAAATATGAAATACGTAATGGAAGAGGGTAAGAGCTGTATCCATGGCAGTGGGTAATTTGGGGCAAGGAATGAGATGGCACATTTTAGAGAATCGATCTACGATTACCGTAACAACAGTATTACCTCCCGATGAGGGCAAATCTGTCACAAAGTCAACCGCGAGGTGCGTCCATGGCCGGTGAGGAACAGGTAAGGGAAGGAGTTCTCCTGCTGGAAGTGCACGGGGAGTACGGGTCTGAGCACAAACGGAACACGCCAGCACATAATCACGAATGTCATCCTCCCAGGATGGCCACCAGTAACGCTGAGAGATCAGGTGTCGTGTGTGTGTAATACCTGGGTGGCCTGTGCCCTCCGTATCGTGTGCGAGCTGTAGGATGCGTCCCCGAAGGGATACGGGCACGTATTGTTTCCCCTCCGGACATTCCACCAGACTGGTTTCAGTGCGCAAAGCCTCGTCTAATTCCTCTTGTACTTCCCAGCGAATAGCTGCGAGGAAACAGGACTCTGGCAGAATACGTCCAGGTTCATGAGTAGCTTCGTCCTTTTCGTGGATCCGTGACAGGGCATCGGCTTTGATGTTCTTTGACCCGGGTCTGTAAGAGACAGTGAAACGAAACCGGGAGAAAAACAGTGCCCACCTTGCTTGTCGCGGGTTTAGACGTCTGGCTGACTTCAGGTATTCAAGGTTCTTGTGATCAGTATATACAATGAAGGGGTGTTCCGCTCCCTCCAACCAATGACGCCACTGCTCGAGCGCGAGTTTAATAGTCAGGAGTTCCCGGTCTCCCACGTCGTAGTTCATTTCCGCGGGGGTCAGCTTTTTGGAGAAGTAGGCGCAGGGGTATAGTTTCGGCGGGCTTCCCTGCCTTTGAGAGAGAACAGCGCCCACTCCGACCTTGGAGGCGTCGACTTCCACGATGAACTGGAGTTGGGGGTCAGGAAGGTGCAGAACGGGGGCTGACGTGAACGCCTTCTTGAGGAGTGAGAACGCTTGTTCCTCTTCAGCAGTCCAGGTGAATTTCCGATTACTCCCTCCCTTTAAGAGATTAGTGAGAGGGGTAGCCAACTCACCGAATCCTCGGATGAAACGGCGACAGAAGTTAGCGAATCCCAGGAATCGCTGCAGCTCTTTCGTGGAACGAGGGGTCGGCCAGTTTAAGACAGCTTCTACCTTCTGCGCATCCATGGAGATCTGGCCAGGGGACAGCGTACATCCTAGAAACGTCACCGAGGAGCGATGAAATTCACATTTCTCCGCCTTCACGTAAGGATTATGCTCACGAAGGCGTTGTAAGACTGCAGAGACGTGTCGGCTATGCTCTGAAGCAGACGGGGAATAGATCAGGATATCGTCTATATAAACGAATACGAAGTCATCGATCAGGTCATGGAAGATGTCATCCATAAACGCTTGGAACACAGCGGGGCTGTTAGTTAGTCCATACGGCATGACTAGATACTCATAGTGCCCTCTGGCGGTAACAAAGGCTGTCTTCCACTCGTCGCCCTCTCGAATACGGATCAAGTTGTAAGCGCTGCGTAAGTCCAGTTTGGTGAATATATTCGCCCCCATCAGACACTCTTGGGAGGCTGTGATAAAGGGGAGAGGGTAAGCATTCTTCGACGTTACTGCGTTTAGGGCACGATAGTCAATACAAGGTCGTAATCCCCCATCCTTCTTCTCGATGAAAAAGAAACCAGCAGCAACCGGGGAGGTGGATGGTCGAATAAACCCTTTCTGCAGAGCCTCGGTGATGTAGGACTCCATCGCCTGATCTTCAGGGCGTGATAGAGGGTAAGGTTTCGTCTTACGAGGTAAGGGGGCTCCAGGCAGGAGGTCGATTGCGCAATCACAGGGACGATGAGGAGGCAGACGACAGGCACTGTCCTTGTCGAAGACGTCAGCGAATGCGCGATACTGCTCGGGGATGATGTCAGAGAGAGGAGTGTCAGGGCTTTCCACCGAGGAGGACCTGAGTGGTAGGTGCATGCACTTACTGAGACAATTTTCATTCCAATGTACGAGTTCTCGCTTCTTCCAGGAGATTTCAGGGTCGTGCATTGACAGCCACGGAAACCCGAGTATGACGGGATCTTGGGGCGTGGATATGAGGAAGGACTCTCTTATTTCACTATGGAACAGACCTACCCGCAACTCTACGGGGCAGGTACGTAGCGTAATCACACCCTCTCCTATAGGCTGTCCATTCAGTGAATTCACTCTCACGGGAGGATCTATAGGTACGGTGGGAAGGTGTAGGTGGTAGGCGAGGTCCTGGTCTATGAAATCGCCCGCTGCACCCAAATCAACTAACGCAGACAGGTTAGTATTTATGCCGCCCCAAGATATTTGTACGGGTAAGCTAACTTGACTATATTTCAGTAACGATCGGCATGTTAGTGGGGACCTGCCCAGCTGCACGAACTCGTCTGACATCCGAAGACTCAGAGCACATACATTGGAAGGTGGTGCACCAGACGCAGTGACAGAAGCGTCAGTCTTACTGGAGTGGTAAGTTAACAACAACTTGTCAACGTTAATCGACGCTTGGATAAACTCTGATAAAGTGAGGGCTTCACTACGACAGGCGAGTTCAACCTGGATGTCGTTTCGCAGACCACGGCGGAAAACAGTTTTCAAGGCAGATTCACTCCAACCGCTTCCTGCAGCTAGCGTACGAAACTCCCTAGCATAATCTGCAGCACTGCGTTGTTCTTGTTTGATCTCGTAGAGCCGGTCTCCCACATCATGTCCGTCCGCGGGATGATCGAAAACAGCCCGGAACACTGCGGTGAACTGACTCTCTGACTGGAGGGCAGGGTCCTGGCTTTCCCACAACGCTGTACCCCAGGCGCCTGCTACTCCCGTGAGGAACGACAGGATAAAGTGGACTCTATGTAACTCGGCCTGGAACCGGGCTGGATGATACGTGAAGTATATGGAGCATTGCATGAGGAAATTTCGACAGCGATCAGGAGATCCATCGTAGCGTTCCGGTTCTGCTGCAGGAACACTCACGGAGGTAGAAGCAGAGGTCGTGACGAGGCGGACAGCTTCCTGAAGGGCAGCGATGTTAATTCCCTGACTCCGTATGATATCCGTGAGTTGGCGGACCATTTCAGTGAGAGTCGCGATGGTTTCTTCTGCTGGATCCATTTGAAGGCGAAGTATTTCTGTAACGTATTGAACAGGCAGAGAGGGATCCAAATGCGGAAGAACACCGCTTTTATTGAAATGAGACGCTGGTACAAACACAGGCAGGTGAATCACGAGTACTAGGATCAGTAGTAACAGCGTTTTCTTGGCGTGGTCAGGACGGTCCAGGGTCATACCGGGGGAGCAGAAGTCAGGAGGTACAGAGGGATTAGGCAGGAGACAAGGTCGGGGACGTAAGCGAGGGTCAGAACACAGGAGAGCAGACAGGATATAGAAAGGCTTGGTACGCGGCATGAGTCGGCAATACTTCGCAACTGAGATGTGCTGGTGAAGTGCTTAAGTAAGGCTGAAGGGGGTGTGGTAATGAGGGGCAGGTGAGGCTGATTAAGGAAGATCAGGTGGCATTCCTGACAATGACCAACTCTGGACTCTAAAAATTAGATTGTACTACAGTGTTGTAGCGGCCAATATAGACCTTATGGTGTTTTAAGTAGAAATGTTTAAAAATGATAAGCAATTTTGTTTGAATTTATAATTTCTTAGATATTTATTTTTGTGGTTAAAAGGGTAATTACATTGAAAAATCTAAATAATTAGAATTCATATGTTTAGGTTATCTGTGGTATATGGATAAAAATGTGTACTGTCGTTTTAATACTTGGCCGAGTCGGCTACCATGCACACTCGCGTTGCTCTTTTCAGATGACTAGGAGCCTTGGAGGCGAACAGTTTTCTTACGTGCTGCTGCAGACTCCGACAGACATTTAGAACATTTTTATTTAATCATTGGATATTTTAGTTAGTTCATGTTTGTATTGTAAGTGTTACAAAAGTAAATTAAACTTCAATTTTCATTTCAAGACCGGGTTGAAGTGGATTTATTTCAAGTTACACGGACATTCAGCATGAAACAGCAACTTCGCGGTCGAAGAGTTTGTCACTGTAAGAAACAGCACATTCCTAGTGATCTCACGAAGAACAAGCCTCTATATAAAGTAAGAAAACTTGCTTGACATTGGATTATAAACGTTGGAGAGGTTTGCTGAATCTAAAAAGAAGATTAATCGAGGGGCTGCAGAACTATCATGATCACGCGCTGCATTCGTGACTGGTGAGTGGACAAGTGGCTCGTGGCTGTTACGTGACTGTCGGTGGAATCGTAAAAAAGCGGCAATCATGTCGGACGATGAAGAAAAAGCGGTAAGCCCTCCGGGGGAAAAACGTCTGGTTAAACCAACACAAGTGTCATTGGTGTCAGGGTTCGACCCAGGCACGTGCCTCCTGCTGCCACTAGGCGGAGCCCGCGAGCTGGAACCAGGGACAATCAAGCCCGATAGATTGCACCTGTTAGGCAGACTATTTAAGACAAGCGACTTCAGCAACTCATTGCTGAAGTTGTTTGTTGTTCCGTACACACACAGCCCAAGCCAGTTTTCTCTTGTCTCCGGACTGCTCCTCGTTTCTCTAGTTCTCCTGTTTCTACCCTGAGCGTTCTCAGGTTGTTTTTTGGTTTCCTTCTGTCTTTTCCCTCTTTGTTCTACGTTAGTTTGTTCTCCAGTGTTCTGGTTAACAGACTGACAGGTACCAGGTAGAAGCTATAGGTCTTGTTACCATAGCTTCATCTTTTGTTTCTTATTTTTTCCCTTCCTCTCTGACACGTCGAGTTTGTCTCCGTGTACTTTTCGTTTTTCCCGTTTTTCTTTTGTGGACGTGTTGTATCTCTTTCTGCTTATTTTTTGTTTGTTATACTTACCTGGTCTATACACACGTTGAGCTTCTCCGTGTTGTCCTTCTGTTGTTTTCCCTCTGGGTTTTTTTGTTTTCATTTTTTCCCGCATTCGCGGAGGTTTCATTTGGCTGTTTTTTGCCGTTTGTTTTAACGGGTCGCGTTTGAGTCCTCACCACGTTTAAACCAACGCGTCACCGCCGTGATCGGCGGCGAGGCGTAACAATTGGAAAATAATTTGCAAATGAGAATCCGCTCCAGAAGAGCCAAGCTAGGCAAATTGACTGAGAAAAGAAACGAAATGCTCGCTTTAATGGATGATGATGCAAACGTGGAAATTATAACGCAGGAATTGTTAAAGTATGAAGAGCTGATATGAGAATTCAGTAAGATAAATGCTGATATTAAAGATCTGTATGGGCAGTCATGGCCTGGTGGTTAGGGAACTGGTCTTGTGACCGGAGGTTCGTGGGTTTGATCCCCAGTCCTGAGGCCATGACTGAGGTGCCCCTGAGCAAGGCCCTTAACCCTCAACTGCTCACTTGTATGAAAAATGAGATAAAAATGTAAGTCGCTCTGGATAAGGGCGTCTGCCAAATGCCATAAATGTAAATGTAAATCTGTACAGTCAGCTTGGATGTATAGAGAACATGGAGGTAGATCAAAGCGATTGGTTTCAGCAAAAATACGACGAGCACAGTAAATTTGTGAAAGAAATTAATTTATGGATACGGCATGCAATGTTTCGCATAGAACAATCTGCAAAAGTGAACAATGAGGTAAATCCTGAAGATAGCGCTTCAGCTACATCCAGAAAGAGCAAAAGGGCCAAGTCTGTCTCAGCTGCTTCTGTGGTATCATTAGCTCGTGCTGAACGCATGAAAGTGGAATTGGAGCTAGCTACTTCAGGGTTGCCAACTCTCACGCATTGAGCGTGAGACACACGCATTTGACTGTTTTCACACGCTCTCACGCCACACTTCCGATATCTCACGCCGAAAAAAATATCCAGTTTATTTACCTCAGATCCACATATATGATTCAATACGTTACTAGTTCGCTAGCTCTGGCGCCATCCACCGGCGATATAACACTGAATCTGTGTCCATTTTACGTTCGCCACCCCCCCCCCCCCCCCCCCCGCTCAACAAAATACACTTGCCACCGGCTCCAGGTTAAAATCTCACTCCAAGCGAACGTCAAAAGTTGGCAACCCTGAGCTACTTTGTTAACTAAGTCAGCTACATTGAAACAAAAAAAGGCTTTGGAGGAACAGGAGTTACAGCTCAAAGCGGACAAGGAAGAATTGGAGTTACAAGCAGAGCTTGATGAATCAGATGCAAAATTAGCCGTGTTAAGAAAATATGAAGAAGGTTCATATGTGTCACGAAGCTCTAAAGGCAGTAGAGTGGATTCACTGATGGCTACCCAGAGACAACATGTTGGCCACAATAGGAGCGGTGAGGCTAGTAATGTATCTCAGCACAGCCATAGTGGAATAGCTGTTAATGCAGCGTCTGTTGCACGACCAGTGTCTGATGCACGTCAAGTGTATGCCACTTCAAAAAGCAATTCTGCAAACACAGATAATTTAGTTTCTGTCATGCAATGCCAAAATGAAATAACTGAGAGTTTAATAAAGCAACAAAAGCTATCTACCTTGCCATCGCCAAACATTCCAGTGTTTAAAGGGGATTCAATGGAATACCGTCTCTTCATGAGAGCTTTCGAGCATCGCATAGAAAGCAAGACTGAAAACAGCAAAGATCTGCTTTACTATTTAGAACAGCACACAATTGGTCAGCCTAATGACTTAGTGCGCAGCTGTTTTCATATGGACCCAGAACAGGGCTACTCTGAAGCCAAGAAATTATTAAAGGAGCGCTTTGGTGACAATTATAAAATCTCGATGGCTTACCTTGACAAGGCTCTAAATTGGCCTACTATCAAGGCAGATGATGTTAAGGCACTTGAAGCATATGTTCTCTTTCTGACCAATTGTAACAACGCAATGTCGGACCTAGAGTACTTGGATGAGATGGAGAACGCGGCAAACATGCGCACAGTCATCTCCAAGCTCCCATACCGGCTGAGGGAGAAATTTAGGAGTATTGTCATTGACATTCAGAAAAAAGACAAGCGAACAAAGTTTAAGGACGTGGTGTCATTCATTACCAATCAGGCTGAAATGGCAGCACACCCTGTGTTTGGTGAAATCTCAGGTCAAACCAAGCGCCAACCTGAAAGGTCAACTGGCAAGAAAAACATCACAACGTTAGCCACTGAAGCTAAAGAGTAGAAAGCAGTGAAAGATGTTGGTGGTGCTGACAACAAGAAAACTAAAGAAAAGAAGCCGAACATGAAACATTGGGCCGCCCAATGGAGGATGGGTTCCCTTTTGAGTCTTGGTTCTCCCGAGTTTTCTTCCTATTTCCCACCATCATAGGGAGTTTTTCCTCGCCACTGTCGCCTTTGGCTTGCTCATTAGGGTTCTGGACCCATAGTATTGTTAACCTTGTAAACCCTGTAAAGCTGCTTTGCGACAACTTGAGTTGTTAAAAGCGCTATACAAATAAACTTTGATTGATTGATAACCAGCAAGAGGCCCTCTCTGCTGCCTCCCCCATCCTGCGAGCTGCTGCCTTTCTCTCCTTCCCTGTCATTCCAATGGCTGTAAGCATTTTCCACACTGACTGAGCCGGGAATCCTCTACAGCCGACATCGACTGGGAAAAGCCATGCCTGCAATCCCTTCCCCCTGCAATCATGCAGTAGGTCTTGGTATTTGGCTCTCTTTCTTTCATAGACCTGTTCACACCCCTCCTCCCATGGGACTGTAAGTTCAATGAGGATGATCTTTTTTGCGTCTTCCGACCATAGTACCATTTCCGGCCTAAGGGTTGTCTGAACAACCTGGGGGAACTTCAGCCTTCCTCCAAGGTCGACCTTCATTTCCCATGCTTGGGCCTTTTGTAGCAGACTAGTTCTTGTTATTGCTGTGGTTGGTGGCTTTTCCCCCTCCCTTACAAACTGGCTTGCTGTCGTTTTCCGCAGTGGTTGACGTTTCTTTTTCCTTTCCTGCTCTAAGGTGTTAGCCAGTGTCATGAGCACCTTGTCGTGGCGCCACATGTACCTTCCTTGGGTTAGTGCTGTTTTACACCCAGAGAGGATGTGTGCCATGGTGCCCATCTCTGGCAAAGCCTGCACAATGGGTCCTCTCTCAGGCCCCACCTTTGCAAGTTCGTTGGGGTTGGGAGTGTGTCATACAATGGGAGTGTGTCATTTTTTAATCTGGAATGAAGATCATGTTTCAGTCTTTTGTCTTTGTTCTTCTGGACCTTTGGCTCCTTTGACATATTAAACCATCGTCCTCTCTGCTCTCTCCAGGCTTGGTGTGACTGGATCTGCATTGAAATCGGGCAACACGGTGGCTTGGTGGTTAGCATGTTTGCCTCTCAGCACTGGGGTCTTGGGTTCAAGTCCCTATCTGAGTGGAGTTTCCATGTTCTCCCCGTGTCTGCGTGGGTTTCCTCTGGGGTCTCTGGTTTCCTCCCACAGTCCAAAGACATGGAGGTTAGGTAAATTGGCATTCCCTGATTCCCTGACAAATTGTCCCTGAGTGTGTCTGTGGTTCTTCATGTCCAATAAAAGCAGTTGTCTGAGTGTCTGTGCATGAATGTGTGTGTGCTTGTATGTCCAGTGGTGGATGGTGCTCTGTCACTAGGGTCTGTCCTCTCTCCCCTTCCTGCACCCAATTCAGTCCCCCAGGGGGCTGTGGCTTCCGGTAGAGAGTACGCTGTGCGCAATAGGCTGCCGCTTCTTGCCGGTGTGTGAATGGTAGTGTAAGAGTTGTACCTGTGTTAAAATTGTAAAGCGACCTTGAGTACCTAGAAAGGCATTATATAAAATGAACATTCATTCATTCAAATGGTTCCAATCCTATCTGGTCGGTTGAATCTATCAGCTAACGTGGAGAGGATTCACATCCAATCCATGTAGACTCTCTCCCCGTGTGCCCCAGGGCTCAGTACTAGAAACTGTTCTCTTCTCTATGTAAGCCCAATTACTTCTCTCCTTCCCTTCTGTACAGAAACTCCCTGCCCTCTCCATCACCTCACAGAAGTTCTCCCCCTGACCATGAGACACTCCTTGTGGTTCACCCCTCTAACCTTCTCTCTCTCACACACCCCTCTCCCCTCCCTGTACCAATTCTCTTATCTCTCTCACTCACACACACACACACACACACACACACACACCTCCCCAGTGCACTGAGGTTGAGTAAGAAGCTGTGGACACCAACACTCTGTACATCTCCTGGAGTTTGTCCAGCTCCTCTACATGTTCCTAGTGCTGCACTGATTCACTCTCACTGCTCTCAACACCATTCATACAGATTCCTCCCAATACACAGTGTGCTCAGACTGTTCTTTACATATTTTTGCTCTTTCACTGTAACACATTTAGCTATAAGTATTTTCTTAGTACATTAGCAAACATGAAAACATTTTGGAAATGATCAGACATATTTCCAGTGTTTTTTATAGTTTGTTTTGATTCTGTTATGAGTCTACCTTTGGATTTAAACTTGGAATCACACAGTAAATCTGCCATTAGACCAGAAGGTGGTAATCTGCATATTTAAAATAATGAGACTTCATTTATTATGCAACCGGATCAGATCATTTATTTTAAATGTTGTCTTTTCTGAGCCAGAAGTACAGAATGGAAAACAAATAGCCAAAAATAAGATCAGTATTAAAGTTTTAAGATGACTTCACACCAAAAATATCAACCAAAGAACTCACATAGTAAAGATTAGGAAGCCACTAAAAGTGTTTCGATTGGTGTGCGTTTCATACAGCTTAAATCCTTGAGGTAAGCCTATGTAAACTAAATCTCCAGGCTCCAGTTGCAGTGTCAGGCCACCAGTGATGTATCGGACTTTGCCATCGGAATTATGCTCATAAAGGTACAGCAGATAATTACTGTTCTTGTACAGACAAACACCTGAATTATAACCAGAATTTCCTGAGCAAGTGGTGAACCTGAAGTAGTAGACTCCTCTGACAGGAGCTTTAAACATTCCTGAAATAAGACAAACATCTTTTACACTTATGCACTTATAAATAATTAAAGAATGAACAAGGCTATGAACTGCTGATTCATTCAAACATCAGATTGAGTCATAATCAACCACTAGAAATCTAATTTTCTAGTATTGAAATTTGGAGTTTCATTCTGCATATGAACCAGCCTTATATTCCAAAAATACTCCAGAAATACTGCACAGTTGAATTATTACTCCAGAAACACTGCAGTTGAATTATTACTCCAGAAATACTACGGAGTTGAACTATTACTCCAGAAATACTGCACAGTTGAATTATTACTCCAGCCTGACTGCAGTGTTTTCCAGTGCCATGGCTGCATCTGTGGTACACTGAAGGTTCTGATTGCTCCTGATCTGATGTGTAGACATGTTGTGAGTACCTGTACTTGGGCTGTAAGCTCCTCCAACATTTGTGATGACTTGAGAGTAGACCACCGTGGTGATGCTGCTCAAAGATTCCAAACTTGCATCCAGAGCCGCTGAGAACGCCACCTTGGGTCTGTCTACAGAGTCCAACACCATCAGTGACACAGAACACATGGACTTGTACAACTCTTCTCCTAGTGGGTTCACCAGTGAGGGGTTTAAAGTTTACCTATGTCTTTCTTTAGGCTGTCCACAGCACTTTCACTAGTAGCCAGTCTGGCATTAAGGGCTGTTGAGGAACATAATTGAGGATGATAAGTGAACATGAGGGTGAGTTTGTATGCTGTAGGGAGTCCTGCAGTCGTCAGTGTCAGGTTGGATCTGTGCTGATTTACCTGCACTTGCTTTCTTCAGTATCATTACTTCATTCTTACTGTCGTCTAGTGCAGTCTTTGTTTCTGTTCATTAAGCCATAATGAGAAACCAAAAATATTAACATGTGAATTATATGGTAATAATAAGAAAACACATAAAGGGGACTCTCACAGACAGGTAGAACAGAGCAGTGTTGGTAAAATGCCCAACAGAACCACTCTGCCCACAGCTGTGGGGACACTAGAGTAGAAGAGATACATAGGGAGGAAATTAAGAAGGAACAGGTGTAGGTGATAATTAATAAGCTGGTGTTTGGTAAGGGGGCGTGGCCGTGAGGTGTGATTGGTGGATTCCTGGCTGAGTGTTAACTGAGGCATGACAATCGTATTTATTTACCTGTGTTCTGTTTCTTCAGGCTTTTGACTTCACCTTCAGAGGCTGCTAACCTGTCGTTCACAGCAGACATCTCAGCTGTCTGTGCTGAAAGAAGGAAAACAAATCTGTTTACTGGGGAAAACTCACTAAATATTTAAACGTTTTATAAAAATGCCCAACAGAACCACTCTGCCTACAGCTGTGGGGACACTAGAGTAGAAGAGATAAATAGGGAGGAAATTAAGAAGGAGCAGGTGTAGGTGATAATTAATAAGCAGGTGATTGGTAAGGGGGCGTGGCCGTGAGGTGTGATTGGTGGATTCCTGGCTGAGTGTTGACTGAGGCATGACAATCGTATTTATTTACCTGTGTTCTGTTTCTTCAGGCTTTTAACTTCACCTTCAGAGGCTGCTAACCTGTCCTTCACAGCAGACATCTCAGCTGTCTGTGCTGAAAGAAGGAAAACAAATCTGTTCACTGGGGAAAACTCACCAAATATTTAAACGTTTTATAAAAATGCCCAACAGAACCACTCTGCCCACATCTGTGTGGACACTAGAGTAGAAGAGATAAATAGGGAGGAAATTAAGAAGGAGCAGGTATAGGTGATAATTAATAAGCAGGTGATTGGTAAGTGTTGACTGAGGCATGATAATCGTATTTATTTACCTGTGTTCTGTTTCTTCAGCCTTTTGACTTCACCTTCAGAGGCTGCTAACTTGTCCTTCACAGCAGACATCTCTGCTGTCTGTGCTGAAAGAAGGAAAACAAATCTGTTCACTGGGGAAAACTCACCAAATATTTAAACGTTTTATAAAAGCAACATGTACATTTGTATGATCTACACCCCATGTTGTGGTTTTTGTTAGATAAGCTCTGTCTATGATCACCTAATTCCATTACCTGAAATCTCTTTATTCAAGATCTCCACTTTATTCTTCATTTGTTTGGTCTTTTTGATCTGTTGGGCAATTTTGCTCTTCAGGGCTGGCAAAGAATTGATCATTGAACTCAAACCATGAACTCAAATGTTTCAGTTGTTTAAGACAAAATTGGAAAACCAAAAAATATCTAAATCTTTATTTGGTGAATAGTTACTGTTGTTATATATCTGAACATCCAAACAGAAAAAGCACCAAATCACTCTTACCCGTGTTTTCCTGCTGCACGTATTTCATCTCCGTCTTCAGCTCCACCAGAGCGGTTCCTTGCTGGTACATAGTGTCTTTAAGCTGCTTCAACTCAGTAGGGAGGTTTGTTGGATTTGAAGCTTCAGCACTTTCAGCTTCCTGCAGGCTGTTGTGGACCAGCAGCAGTAGAGTTACAACAGCACTTCTCTTCATCTTGACCACCTCTCTCAGTGTGTGGAGATAAACTGCTCTTCTTATACACCTACTGAGATGAGCAGTTCTCAGATCTTACCATGATGAGGCCACTCACACTTCCTCCTTTGTTACACTGCCAAATAAGGCAGTGATGCTTCTTACCACATTTGCTTTCCTACAGGAGGAACCCTGAAGTGGAGGAGTCCACCTGTTTGATCCTGCAGCTTCTAGGAGGTCACTGGTCTTCAAATGTCTTCTTTCTTTGCAGAAGGTTTAGTAACATCCATAAGTCTCATTAACCTATGGATCTAACCCTCTGCAGTACACTTGCAATTATGTTGTGAAGCATCAATATAACTTATGTTTATGAAACACCTTTGTGTAACCTTTCCTATGTCAAATCTTACTAAAATTCAGTATGTTATCAGCATGAGGTTCATCTAAATGCTGTGTCAGTTATCTTAATTGCAAAATTGTATCTTGCATGTTATTAAATGTATGTGAATAATTTCAAAGATTTCCAAAACTCAGTATTGTGTAATAAAACTAATAGTGACACTGATGTGTCATTCTAATAAATGAGAACACCAGAGATAACAATAGTAGTTATAATTGAATCGTAATTAGTCAATCGTTTCTGTGTGTGACATTCGGCGAGGGACGAAGGACGAGACACTGAATCCTTCTTTGTAGCAGATGTCACGTTTATTATAACAGAGATTGCGCAATAGCGCACGAGGAACATTGAAAGACACCCACGGAAACATGTAGACTTTAGACAACAACGAGCACAGGACACTGCGCGAATGCACATTAAATAGACAAACCACATTAGCCCCATGTGATTACGAGACGATTCACAGGTGAGACGGATTATCACATGACACAATCATAACCACGGAGATCCACTGACGCAGACAAAGCAAGTGGACAACGTTAACACATGCCCAAAAGGGAGGGGCCGGGGTCCTCAACGTGACAGACACCCCCTCCAAGGGCACTACCCGTCCCGGGGTGCCAACAGGACCGAGTGCCCCGAACCCACAATGATGGGCGGATCCGACGTGCTCAGTCCTGCGTCTGGGAGGTGACCGCCCTTGGTGAAGCGTCCGCCACGGACCGCCTAGAACACCCTCCCTGGGAAGACGGGGGAAAAGACGTGAGACACATTGAACGGAACATTCACAAACACACACACAGGCATGCTTACACATAGTGGCACGAGAGGGAAAAATGGGTTAGGCACACAAATGGGGAGACTAACAAACACTGGTACACACACACTTGGCATAGGCGCCAGGCTTCGCGCCAGGAGGAGAGCTATTAGGGGAGAGCGATCCGGAGCTGCTGGTGCAGGAGTCCTCCTCCCTTTTACTGTTCCCTCGGAGGAGGGAAGGCTCTCCTCCTCGTCCTCCGTGTAGGGGTCGCTCTCATACACTCCCGAGCCCACGGACGGGGAATAGTCCTCCGCGCCGTAATCCACGGTGGACGCGTCGTCCTCCGAAGGAGGGTAACAGTCCCGCTCCTCTTCACCCTCCTGTACCGTGGGAGAGGGACCCACAGGCGGAGGGAGGTAGTCCTCCTCCTCTGACTCCTGCTCCTCCTCCTCTTCACCGTAGTCGACAGTGGTGTCGTCGTCATAGACGGAGGGAGGGTACTCCTCTTCCTCCTCCCCCTCCCCAACATAGTCCACGGTGGGAGCGGAGTAAATGGATGGAGGGTAATCCTCCTCTGACTCCTCATCGGAGTCTTCCTCCCCGAATTCCGTCTCCGGGGTTGAGTCCGTGACGCCGATCACACTGGGACCCTTCTCCGGAGGCGAGAGGGCGCGGGATGGAGGGGAGTGTCGCTCCCTCCAAATCCGGACCGTTCCCTGGCGGAAGGTCTCCGCCACCTCGGGGTCTCTCTCTTCCACCTTCCGGTTTGAGGCCAGCTGGAGGGCGCACACTGGGTCCTTCTCCAGCTGTTCCTGCGTCGGTGGGTTCTCCTCCTCTCCAAGCTCGCCCTCTGGTGGCGATGCCTCGAAGAGCTCAGGGACGCTCACCCGTATGGGCGAGCTTTACCGCCGGACGCTCCTTCCCGGGACTCTTCCACCAACTCTGGTACGGAGGTCTCCCGTGCCGCACACAGCAGGTGCGAACACTCCGGGTCCGTCATCAGCTGCGCCAGAGTCGGTGGGGTTTTGCGGCGCGGGGGAGAGGAGGAAGAGCGGTGGTGCCGCTTGCTGGGGCGAAGTGCCTTCTTAGGCCGGGTGGCGTAGCCTGGCATATCTCCTCTTGGTGTCTCAGACGGCTCGTCGTTCTGTGACGTTCGGTGAGGGACGAAGGACGAGACACTGAATGCTTCTTTGTAGCAGACGTCACGTTTATTATAACAGAGATTGCGCAATAGCGCACGAGGAACATTGAAAGACGCCCACGGAAACGTGTAGACTTTAGACAACAACGAGCACAGGACACTGTGTGAGCGCACATTAAATAGACAAACCACATTAGCCCCATGTGATTACGAGACGATTCACAGGTGAGACGGATTATCACATGACACAACCATAACCACGGAGATCCACAGACGCAGACGAGTACACGTGGACAACGTTAACACACGCCCAAAAGGGAGGGGCCGGGGTCCTCAACGTGACACTGTGAATGATTTTCAGATGTGTTCTGTGTTTCATTTCATGGTTGTATTGAGCAATCTTTGTGCTGCTCTGACAATGATGAGATGAGGAACCTTATCTGCATCACAACTTCATACCAACTCATTTCACAGGTCAGTGTTAACGTACTGTGGCTCAAGACGACCACATTTCTTGTTACATAATACATAGTGCAATTATGCAAGCGTTCAACACACCACCACCAATAACAGCACCAATACCAATGATACCTGCACAAGGTCAGAAGGATCAGTGGATAATAGATGGTCTAGTACAGTGGAAGTCCACACTCAACACTCTCATTATTACTAACGTGTTCTTATGTTTTGACGACTCATCCCAGTGGTTCTCAGTCTGCTACACATTCCAGAACTTCCCATGTTTACACCTGATCCAGCTAACAGACTAATGAACAACCTGTCCAGGTTGCGAAGGATATGTTCAACCAGAGAGAACTACATCCAGGAAATGGTCTAGTGAACCCACTCACCAAAACAAGCCGTGCTGTGTGTTCAGTACTGACGGTGCTGTTTTTATGACCAACTCTGGACTCTAAAAATGAGCCTGTACTACAGTGTCATCCTCCATAACAGTGATATAAGTAGAGTGACGTGAGTGACATGTTAAAGAAGGCTGATCTGAGTCTGATAGAAAAGACCTGGCTCTGGTCAAGGTGAGTGTATTGTCTGGCATAATTTTGTCTTGTGTGTAGCTGCTCAGATTTGAAAACCATTTCACAAAGCTCCTGAAACACAGGTGTTCCTTTCCGAGGAGGTTTGGAGCTCTGCAGTGTGTGCTGAACTAAATAAAATCACTTTTTAATCTGGAATGTTTCAGTCTTTTGTCTTTGTTCTTCTGGAACTTTGGCTCCTTTGACATATTAAACCATCATCCTCTCTGTTCTCTCCAGATTGGTGTGACTGGATCTGCATTGAAATGGTTCCAAACCTATCTGGTCGGTTGAATCCATCAGCTAACGTGGAGAGGATTCACATCCAATCCATGTAGACTCTCTCCCTGTGTGCCCCAGGGCTCAGTACTAGAAACTGTTCTCTTCTCTATGTAAGCCCAATTACTTCTCTCCTTCCCTTCTGTACAGGAACTCCCTGCCCTCTCCATCACCTCACAGAAGTTCTCCCCCTGACCCTGAGACACTCCTTGTGGTTCACCCCTCTAACCTTCTCTCTCTCACACACCCCTCTCCCCTCCCTGTACAAATTCTCTTCTCTCTCTCTCTCTCTCTCTCTCTCTCTCTCACACACACACACACACACACACACACACACACACACACACACACACACACACCTCCTCAGTGCACTGAGGCTGTGGACACCAACACTCTGTACATCCCTGGAGTTCGTCCAGCTCTTCTACATTTTCCTAGTGCAGCACTGATTCACTCTCACTGCTCTCAACACCATTCATACAGATTCCCCCCAAATACACAGTGTGCTCAGACTGTTCTTTACATATTTTTTGTGTGATGTATTGGTGTTATAAATGTTAATCCTCCACATCACCTGTAGGGAGTGCTATAACACGGATGAATGATGTCGCACATGCGATTAAACCAACACACATGTGGAAGTAGCTGAACCCAACAAATGTGTCCGGTTGTGTTAATCTCATAGATTAGCACATTGATGCTATCCATAAGTAATCCATAAGTAAACATTACAAATTGGCGACGAGTTAAGTAACCCACCGAGGCGGACGTTGGTCGCGGAGATTTTTGAACAGACTGGAAGGAGAACACGAGAATGGCGGCGCTCATCGTTCATATTGATGCCTTTGACGAGTCCGTGGAGCAGTGGTCGACATACGTTGAGAGGTTTGAACATTTTGCTGACGCAAATGATGTCCCGGAGGAAAAGAAAGTCGCTGTATTCTTGAGTGTGATTGGTGCAACGACATACGGATTATTGCGCAGCTTGCTTGCTCCAGATAAACAGCTGTTCTGAAAATCTGTGCTACCCCTCGAGCTGTCCTACCTTGGGCTACTGCGCATGCGCATGCTAATTTTACGTCACTGTCAGCGCACACCCTTAGCGCAAAATTATAGACGTATCTATCGATTCTTGCTACCGTGTCAAAATGTAGTACCGCAGCAGTAGCTGTACGTACGATCATTTTATAGGCTATATTACCTTAACCGAACGTGTTTCTACCATTTATATTGTAGTTATGATCATATTATAGCCTATATTACCTGATCAGAACGTGCGTCCAGCATTAATACTGTACGTACGATCATTTTATAGGCTACATTACCTTATCTGAACGTGCGTCCAGCAATAAAAGTTAATTAAGTCATGTATTGATTACTGGAACACTGTGCGCTTAAGGAATGTCTTAGAAACAGACTGTGATTAACAAATCAAACTCAAATTAAACTTCACATTGTAAATATTAAGCAGACATCAGAATTGTTTTTAAAGAAAATATTTAGTAAAAATATTCTGAATTTGACAACAAGAAAGTTGTTACCATAAATAATTACCATAAATAAAAATAAAATTTAAAACAAAAAAGCACATTGTACATCTATTTGTGCTGCCACAAGTGTAATGAGTCAAAATGAATATATATTTCTCTACGAACATTTTTGGCAAAAATAACTTCTGTTTTTTTTGTGGTCATAATGCACACAGTCAAAATGTGCCCATCTATTGCACAGCTCACACTGCACCTGAAAATAAAATCACAAGTCATTATTGAAACAATGCACTGGAGCAAAACACATTTAAATTATATATTATGATACACAGTTATTGCAAATTATTCTATAATAAAACTGTGAACATTAAAAATACTACAAAAATAACACTGCAGTCTTGGTCTCTCAGCTTTGGTCTGTTAAAATCTCTGTACTGCATTGGTAGTTGTACCATTTCTGTTATGTTCTTGTCGTCAGCATCACCTTCTAACATGGAGCAGATTATGCAGTAATCCACTGTATTGTCTATATAAAAAAAATGCCTGGATAAATATGATCTCTCTCATCAAGACCAGTGCATTCATGTACCTATGAGAATAGCGGGTCATTTTACAACAGTGCGATACATAACATTTAGCAGATATTGTTCTGCAGCTTCAGGTAATATTTACATCAAATATCACAAAGTGGGAAAAAAAAAACATTTAAAAAGCTAGTGGTGCCAGGTGGGAAATTTGTGGGAATTGTATGATGCAACCATGTCAACATGGACCACAATTTCAATGTCTAATCTTCCTAATGAGGTTTTGTAACGTTTCGCAACTGGGAGACGGACGCAAATGCGGAAGAAAACTCAATTTATTGAGAGAAACACTCTGAGCCTCTTGGAGGCGAATCGTGCCAACCCTTAACGCACGGGAACGGCGAGGCATGTTAAACACGAGACAGCTCTACTTTAACAGACAAGCAGTATAACTCAAAGCCTTACATAGGCCAGTCGTGTCGAGACAGCGACACAACACTAAACACAACCTGTTAACAAAATGACATACACATCATGAACCAAAACATCCAGGGACTCACACAGGTACAACGCCTGAACATCCAAATCAAACAAAAGTAACAGAATGAAATAAAAGAAAGAACAACCCACACAATCACAGAATTACAGAAATACAAAACTAAACTCCAAACATAATAAACACTCAACCAAACCAAAGACCCAAAACGTGTTAACACGATCTAGCACATGTACACAGAAACCTCGCAGAGAATAAACGGCTCTGCAAACCTAACAACCCCAGAACCTCAAGGATCAAAGCGAGAGACTACTTAACTTTGGTAGCGTAGGTTAAGAAAGCCGGAACGACAGGTGAGCACGACTCAACGACCAGAAATAGAAGAAAAACAGAACCAAACCAGACAGACGAAATCTACCCACGGAGAAACGGTGAGACTAAGCACGGGTAACGAACAGGATGACTCACGCCAGGAGATTAGACATCGGAGAATATAACTTGGTATTAATCAGCCGAGAACTCAAAACAGCTGAGTGACTCTAGGAACCAAACTAACACAGAGGGCGGGGCTACCACTTCACAAAGACTATTGAAACGTAAGAAACAGAAGAGACGGAACATGACAATGTAACATTACCCCCCCCTAAAGCGTGCCACACTGGGGCACGCAAAAATCCCCTCAAAGGGGACCGATAGAAACAGACAAAAACCCCGAAGAAGCCAGGGAAGACGAACTAGACACCGGGATAACAACCGGCGTGGACAACTCGGACCTAGAGGGGACAAAAGAGGACCGACAATGGGCAAAGGAAACAGACGATGAATCAGACCGTGGGCCAGACAACTCGCATAATGAACCAGAAGGATCCGAAACAGAACACGAAGACTACAGCGCAGGACCACTCGAAGACAGTACCGAGGCACCAGCCGACGCAGACACGGGCCCGACCGACTGAGAATTTGTTCCAAGAGAACGGGAGGGTCGCAGATCCCTGGGGCACTGGACAGGATCCAGGGCTACGGACACCGGACTGGCAGGCACAGACTCAGCTAAACCGGAACCCAATGGAGACCCCGAAGAGGGGCCATGGGGAACAAAACTAACACCAGATGAACACACAAAAACAGATAACAATATACACAAAACAGACATATGCACCGGCACCCAATAAGTAAGCACACAAGGCATAGACAAATACATAGGAACAGAAACGTAATGTTTACACACTTCCCGAACAACAGGAACCCGTACAGGCAAAGACATCATAACAGGCACTGGGACTAAAACATAACCTGGAACAGGGGCAAGGAGTAAGGGCATAGTCCTACGGTCAAAGCCGTTTAATAGTTCAAAAATAGAAAGGACACTTCCAGAAGGCTCTTCTGTGGTTGAATTTGTAACAGAAGTACCGCATAGAGGCTCTTGGTAAGCTGGATGAACCGGAACCGACTCCATCTGAGTGTCAGGCAGAATGTCCTCCAGGGCAAGCTGGAACCCTGGTTGTGGGCCCTCCGGGACAGACTGGGAACCCGGCCGCGGGCCCTCCGGGACAGACTGGGAACACGGCCGCGGACACTCCGGGACAGACTGGGAACACGGCCGCGGACACTCCGGGACAGACTGGGAACACGGCCGCGGACACTCCGGGACAGACTGGGAACACGGCCGCGGACACTCCGGGACAGACTGGGAGTCAGGCAGCGCGGCCTCCGGTTCAGACTGGGAGTCAGGCAGCGCGGCCTCCGGTTCAGACTGGGAATCAGGCAGCGCGGCCTCCGGTTCAGACTGGGAATCAGGCAGCGCGGCCTCCGGTTCAGACTGGGAGTCAGGCAGCGCGGCCTCCTTAACTCTCCTTTTCTTCCCTACATAACAGATAGGGTCAAAAAGATGGGTTATGAGAGGTCGACAATCAGGAGGTACACCCGTTACAGAACATCTCAACCCCGATGTAGCTAAGGGGTTCAAATGTTTGATGGAAGGAATCCCATTGGCATCTGGACTACGTAGGACTTTAGTTCTAGAAAACCTCAACTTAAGAAACCGAAAAAATCCATCAATGGTCCAGGCCTCCTCTGGTCTGGTAGCCAAAACAAGGTCCGCCCACTCGAGAGCTACACTCCGTAAGAGAGATCTCATAAAGAGTACGGATACATTATCTGGAGGTTTAGGGCAAGTTAAATGTTGAAAATACAGCTCACATCGCATAATGAAACAATCAACATTATCTCCTTCGCCACTAAACTCATAAGGGCAGGGCATGATTGAAGGTAAAATAACAGGTTTTCCCTCCGAGTCTAACGAGAACTCCGACTGCAACACACCAAGTTGGTTCGAATACATTAATCTGCTCTCAGCACGGCTCGCAATAGAAGGCTTTACTTCAGAACCAACAGTTACCAACATAGTCTCTTTACAACCTCCCTCCTCAAATGGAGAGTCCACACTGAGTTTACTCGCTGCGTCCTCAAAAGGTGAGTCATTCTGTAACGTTTCGCAACTGGGAGACGGACGCAAATGCGGAAGAAAACTCAATTTATTGAAAGAAACACTCTGAGCCTCTTGGAGGCGAATCGTGCCAACCCTTAACGCACGGGAACGGCGAGGCATGTTAAACACGAGACAGCTCTACTTTAACAGACAAGCAGTATAACTCAAAGCCTTACATAGGCCAGTCGTGTCGAGACAGCGACACAACACTAAACACAACCTGTTAACAAAATGACATACACATCATGAACCAAAACATCCAGGGACTCACACAGGTACAACGCCTGAACATCCAAATCAAACAAAAGTAACACAGAATGAAATAAAAGAAAGAACAACCCACACAATCACAGAATTACAGAAATACAAAACTAAACTCCAAACATAATAAACACTCAACCAAACCAAAGACCCAAAACGTGTTAACACGATCTAGCACATGTACACAGAAACCTCGCAGAGAATAAACGGCTCTGCAAACCTAACAACCCCAGAACCTCAAGGATCAAAGCGAGAGACTACTTAACTTTGGTAGCATAGGTTAAGAAAACCGGAACGACAGGTGAGCACGACTCAACGACCAGAAATAGAAGAAAAACAGAACCGAACCAGACAGACGAAATCTACCCACGGAAAAACGGTGAGACTAAGCACGGGTAACGAACAGGATGACTCACGCCAAGAGATTAGACATCGGAGAATATAACTTGGTATTAATCAGCCGAGAACTCAAAACAGCTGAGTGACTCTAGGAACCAAACTAATACAGAGGGCGGGGCTACCACTTCACAAAGACTATTGAAACGTAAGAAACAGAAGAGACGGAACATGACAATGTAACAGGTTTTTAATAAATCACTCAGCAACAGTAAATGCAGTAAAAAACAGTAAATGGAATTACTATAAAACTCACCTCGACATACAAGCAAAGAACATGCTATCTCCATGCGTGCACTCTTCATAGCTACTTGTGTCATCTGCAGTTTGCTGATGTCTCCTGTCAAAAGGAAAGATTCTGCAAACTGAATGAAAAATATTATATATTAAAATACTTGATGAATTTATCAAGTTAGTAAAACAAAAATTTAACATGTACCTTCAAAACTAAAACTCCACAGTTACAGGAATCCTGATGTGACGGGTGGGGGTGAGCAACAAAAAGGAAGCGATCACGCCAAGTCTCAGGGAAAAAGGATGGTTTAATAGAAAGTGTGCAAACCTAAAACCCGTGCACTATGTCCAAATTAAGGATATAATGACCAGCGGTCAACTGGTACAAAGACAAGACATATATAGGCAAACAAACGACCCTCAGGTGAGACGGATCACGGGCTCCGCCCACCTGAGGGACGCACATGACGTCACCAAACAACAACAACAGCCGCTGTGGACAGAGATGGCCGGTCTCACCGTGACACCTGCTGTATGCTGTGCTGCATTGAAATCATACGCCACTCTGTTTTGTGGTCCTTATGATCCCTTGTCTTCAGGAGATATATATATATATATATATATATATATATATATATATATATATATATTTAGGATTTGTCTGATATCAGTACAGGTTATTATTTTATAGTGTCAATATATTCAAAATTATATCTTCAAAAGTATTACCTCCAGTTCCTTAGTGTGACGCTGGGACAGAGGCAGCAGGAGGCAGAGGTATAGGATGCTCGGGTTTATTATCCATAACAAAACCACAAAGAAAAGACTCAGGCTCAAAGGCAAAACAGTAATAACAGAAAGGTGAACACCGAAGTAAGGCTCTTGGATTTAAGTGGCAGGACTCTCCCACGTAGCGAGGCGCTGTGGCAGGTGAATGAGCAGCGCTGGAAGGATCGACCTGTGGGAATATAAAGGGAGAGCCTAACGCGGAACAGGTGTCAGAATACAGGTGATTGGGAGCGTGGGAGTGTCCTGCGTTGTGAGGGTGTGTGTTGTGAGCTGGGGGGCGTGGTGGTGTGTGTACGGGTCGCTCAGGGCGCCCTCTGGTGGCGTCCGGGCCGACTCACCGTGACACTTAGAATTTTTCTTTCCAAAGAACTTTATTGTCCCATTGGGTCAATGACCGTTAGTGCCTTCATTGACATGGTGACAACCTAATTAAAAATAATGAGTGAATGAATGAATGAAACAATAGTACTGGAGAACCACACACTCTTATTTTAATGGAAGCAATGTAATGCTAAAAAGGGCCACTGCAGAGCAAGGGATGAGAATTGTTTAAGAAAATGTTAAAGACACAACAAAACATTTATATAAATTATAACTGTTCTGAGTTGTCTGGTGTATTTTTAGGTAAAATAAACCCCACAGTATCTGGAGAAAAAAACCTTCTAGACAATAAGCAAAGATTTCTGAAATTAAAACAAGATGGATTTGTAAATTGATCATACACACCACAAGAATCCAGTGCGCTCCAGTATTCACAGGACACACCCAAGTGTCCTGAACTGGAAACTTCATCTGCATGAATGGTATAACACAACAGAATGTACACACACACACACACACACACACACACACACACACACACACACACACACACACACACACACACACACACACACACACATCCACACACAACCACACTGTTTTTACATTCATTGTACAGCTGATCTGTAACTTACAGATACGGACATCGGTCTGCAACACATCAGTGTCATCTCACTCAACAGCAGTCCATCTTATGTAGTCAAATGAGGGACTTACCTTACTGAGACACCTGAATTGTCATCTCACTCAACAGCAGTCCATCTTATGTAGTCAAATGAGGGACTTACCTTACTGAGACACCTGAATTGTCATCTCACTCAACAGCAGTCCATCTTATGTAGTCAAATGAGGGACTTACCTTACTGAGACACCTGAATTGTCATCTCACTCAACAGCAGTCCATCTTATGTAGTCAAATGAGGGACTTACCTTACTGAGACACCTGAATTGCCCAGCAAACACAGCAGCAGCAACAACAGCACTCAAATGACATACAGGCATCTGTTAACGTAAAAACAGAAACTGTTACCACATATGAGTAAAAAAGTCTAATAAACAATCAAACAAATAAAGAAATCCATCTGTAATGCCAACACTCTGAAAATCACTGGGGGAGATACCATCATGGGTGGGTTTTTATAATTGACCATTATGTATTTTTTATTGCTATATTGTGTCCGCACACTCCATCTTGACTCCAGGCTTTTTGACTGCATGATTTATATGAAAGTTATTAATGGCACATATTGGTCCTTGATTTATCTGAAGGTGTTTGCTGAAGAAAAAGGTACCAAGTGTATTTGCCTTGTGCTCTTCAATTATGTTGTGCAGGTAAGCATCAATGACCTGAATAAACAAACACGTTAATCAACTCCTTGGTGTACTTAAACAGCAGTTCCCGGTTTTCTCCTAATAACAATCAAGAATAACCCAGTATCCATTTCTGGTTCCACACTGCTGTTTAGAGAGCTCACTAAAGAAGTTGGCATGGGCAGTGTTAAAAATAGTTTAATGAATTACTTTTACTGCTCTCTCACAACCTTCTTAGCCACACATTAGTAATCATCAGAGGTGGGTAGAGTATTCAACAATTTTACTCAAGTAAAAGTACAGTTACTTGAAGCAAATGTTACTCAAGTAAAAGTAAAAGTATGCATCCCAAAAAATTACTTGAGTAAAAGTTAAAAAGTACTTTGATTAAAAGCTACTCAAGTAGTGAGTAAATGCATGAGTACTGTCTCGTGTCAGTAAATTACATCATGGGAAATTGAATTACGGGAAACAATGACTTTTAATGATAAAAATAATTTATTATAAATAAATATTATATATATATAAATTATTTATTATAAATAATATGTATTTTTGTTTGTTCCTAATTATTAGGCCTGTGTAACTTTAATGTGTTCCACAAACGCACTAACTGAAGAGACTATCAGCCAATACGTGTAGCTACAACTTGACACCAACTGAATCAATTTGTAGCAGAGTTAATCATCATATATTGCTAGTGTATACACTCTATACACTGGTTTTTAGTATTGCACTGCGTTACATTTAATAATTACATCATACAAACATTATGCCTCAGAGATATAGCATTACACAAAATTATACAT
Source organism: Brachyhypopomus gauderio (assembly GCF_052324685.1). NCBI lineage: Eukaryota > Metazoa > Chordata > Actinopteri > Gymnotiformes > Hypopomidae > Brachyhypopomus > Brachyhypopomus gauderio. The sequence goes on from NW_027506901.1 coordinate 486,684, forward strand.
ACAGCAAACTTATTGCATCGTGTTTCCTCATATTTGATGTTGAGTTCTTGTAGGCTGAAATGTCCACACGTTTGCAGACAAGATTGGCAGCGCCAAGGTTGCAAACTCACGCATTGAGCGTAAGACACACGCATTTGACCGTCTTCACACGCTTACACGCCACACATCCGATTTCTCACGCCGAAAAAAATGTAGTTTATTTACCTCTGATCCATATTTATGATTCAATGAGTTACTAGTTCGCTCTGGCGCCAATCACTGACGATCGATCGATCGCGATATAACACTTAATTTGTGTCCATTTTACACCCCCCCCCCCCCCCCTCAACAATTTACGTTCACCACCCAACCCCCCCCCCCCCCCCCCCCCCCCCCCCCCCCCCGGTTTAAATCTCACTAAAAGAGATCTTGAAAACTTGGCAACCCTGCAGCGCATTATATAGCTGTCCTTTTTACACGTTTTTAATGTAAACATTGGCTGTATGAGGTCAGGGATGCTCGGTAGGTTTTTCTGTCACTTTCTTACTACGGTGGAGAAAGTTTGCGTATGTGATCACGTGATTGACCGGCTTCATTTGATTGGTCACTCATACTCGGGTGACGAGAGGTTGGTCAGTCTTCTTACTAAAAAGACGAATTATTTACAAAACGAAAGTAACGGTAACGCGCGGCGCAAATACTCAAGTAAAAGTAGAAGTCTTTCATATTAAAACTACTCCTACAAGTACATTTTTGTCCAAAAATCTACTTGAGTAAATGTAACGGAGTAAATGTAACGCGTTCCCACCTCTGGTAATCATTAATTAATTGATTAAGGAATTAACCTCATCAGCCAGCCACTCATCGCCATGTAGCGTCCGAAAAGAGTCGTAGAGTTTATAGGGTCCAACAACCGCTTCAACTCTACCAAACTCCTTTGAAGACCAGAGTCTCAGTACTGCAAAGATTAGTGTCATTACATAACATAATTGCAATAAACTGAAATTGATTAAGAAGACAGGCACAAAAGACAATTGGCAGTACAAAACAAATGCCCAACAGGCATTATACACACACTGAAATGGAAATATAAATTAAGAGGTTAATTAAGAGGTTAATTAAGAGGTTAGTTTGAGAGGTTGTTTTGGTCACACTTTTAGGGCAAATAGGAACAGCATGCCAAGAACGGTCAACAGGCCAACGTGAAACGAAAACAAAGAATGAACTGGTGGGTTAAGCCAAACCGTCAGAAATTGACCAACTGGTCACAACTCAAACTCTGCAGATAGGGCACCTTCTTCTTGTGTGCTTCTGGTATTTGATGCATCTTCCAATGTGGGCTGTTCAGCTACCCTGGTTGTGTTTACCTGTTCTGTAGTTTTGGGGGCAAAACAAATAACTGACGGCCTCTGATTTGATTCTGAGCACTTGCTTGAAGCTGGCTGAGAACATAGGAGAAGGCTGCTGTTGTCAGTTGGCTGAGTTTTAGCCACTGAACTTCTTAAAGTATTACTTCTCCTATAAGGTTTAAGGTGGGAGATGTTGTATTTAGTTTTTCAGGTAAAACCCTCTTGATTCTGCAGTTTTACAAGTTTGCCGCACACAGAGGTTATTATATAGGGACCAGAAAAATCAGGCTCCATTCTCCACCCCTTCCTTCCACGCTTCCTCATGTTCAGCAGAAGAACTTCGTCCCCATCGTTGTAAAAACGTCCTTGTATTTCTTCTGGACTCTTTTGGCATATGCCGCTTTCTGTTTCTCCTGAGCCTTAATGGTGTTCTCTTCTGCTGTTTTTTCAACAGCCGCCATATTACTTTTTTTTGACTCAAACAACTCACCATATCCTCCCTCAGGGAGAATGATTGCAGACAGCTGCGACAGAAAACGTTAGGAACAAAGCAATACAACAATTAAGTGAACATGTCATGTGTTATGTAATTGAATGCAAATAGTGAAGAAATTCTAGCATTTCCAGCACCTAATTGCATATTTATACAAATTATACATACATTCTCAACAATTCTCATTTTTTGCCACGTTTGTTCTTCCTTTCTATCTAATGCTATAGAATTATAGGGTTGCAAAAAAGTGGTAAAATAAGCCGTCTGGGAACCATAAGAGACGAGTCCTTGTGAGCCAGCTGCGCTCGGTACACCAGAAAAAGGCAGAATTGTTTTAGTTGCATATTTAGTCAGACAGCTGTTTTTGTAAAGTAAATGACTAACCGGCAAGTCGACAGGTAGCTCAGATGGGAACACGGCCTCTCTTCCATACATCAAAAGAAAAGCTGTGCATTTGGTTGTTGTATGGACCTTGGATCGGAGTGCAAAAAGCGTGGCTGTGACGTTCGTGGGTCGGCGAAGGACGAGACACAGAATCCTTGTTTTCGACAGACGTCACTTTTAATCTTCACACTTATTGCGCAATAGCGCACGAGTAACATTGAATGAAGCACACACACAACGTGTAGATTTAGACAACGACGAGCACAGGACACTGCGCGAGCGCACATTAAATAGACAAACCACATAAGCTCCACGTGATTACGAGACGAGTCACAGGTAAGACAGATTATCACACGACATAGCCATAACCACGGAAATCCACAGACGCAGACAATACAGGTGGACAACGTAAACACACGCCCAAAAGGGAGGGGCCGGGGTCCTCAACGTGGCAGACGCCCCCTCCAAGGGCACTACCCGTCCCGGGGTGCCAACAGGACCGAATGCCCCGAACCCACGACGATGGGCGGATCCGACGCGCTCAGTCCTGCGGCTTGGAGGTGACTGCCCTTGGCGAAGCGTCCATCACAAATCGCCTAGCACACCCTCCCTGGGAATACAGGGGAAAAGACGTTAGACACATTAAACGGAACATTCACAAACACACACACAGGAACACTTACACACAGAGGAACAAACGGGAAAAAGGTATTCGGTACACATATGGGCAGACTCACAAACACTGGCACACACACACACGAAACAGGCGCCAGGCTGCGCGCCAGAAGGAGAGCGATGAGGGGTGAGAGATCGGGAGCTGCAGGTGCTGCAGCGAACGGTCCTCCTCCGGCCTTTGCTGCGAAGCCTCCGCCCGGTGCAACGTGGCTGGCTTGCGTGCCTGGCGAGCCGCAAGGGAGCTCTTCCTCTGTGTCCATCTCCTCCTCTGTCCTCTGGCTCCACTCCATGGACTGCTCCGGGCTGCCACCGCGGGAGCAGTCCATCGCACTCTCGCCAGAGCGATCGGAGGGTGGACTCCTCTCCGAACTCCTCTTCGTAGTCCCGGCTGTTCTCTCTGAGGAGGGCGGACTCTCCTCCTCCTCCTCCGTATAGGAGCCCTTGGACGGAGGGTAATCCCCCTCGTCGTATTCCTCCCCGCCTTCCTCTACGGTGGTAGAGGGACCCACGGGCGGAGGGAGGTAGTCCTCTTCCTCGGACTCCTCCTCCTCCTCCTCCTCACCACCGTAGTCGAAAGTGGACGCTTCGCCCACCGACGGGGGGTAGTCCTCTCCCTCTCCACCGTAGTCCACTGTGGAGGCGTCGTTTAGCGACGGGGGGTAGTCTTCCTCCTCTTCCTGCTCCTCCTCCTCGGAGTCCTCCTCCCCGAACTCGCTCTCTGGGGTGGACTCGGTAGCACCAAAGACGCATGAGCCCACCCTCAGAGGCGAGAGGGCACAGGCTGGAGGAGAGTGTCGTTCCCTCCAGATACATACCGCGCCCTCCGCCAGTTCGGGGTCCCCTTCCTCTAGCCTCCGGGCTGAGGCCAGCTGGTAGGCACACACCGGGTCCTCTTCCAGCTCCTCGACCGATGGTGTGGCCTCTTGGCACGGGGGGAGTCCTCCTCCGCAAGCTCGCCCTCTGGCTTCCCTGTTGACCCGTAGAACTTGGGGACGCTTACACGCACGGGCGAGAGTCCCCGAGAAGGCGAGGGGTGCCTCTCTCGCCACACTCAGACAGCTGTTCGGTGGTACTCCTCCGCTAGCTCGGGAATAGCAGTCTCCCGAGCCACGCAGAGCAGATAGGAGCACTCCGGGTCCTCCTTGAGCTGCGCCAGAGACGGCAGAACCTCGTGGTGTGGGGGAGAAGACTAAGAGCGGTGATGCTGCTTGCTGGGGTTCTTGCCCTTCTTGGGCTTGCTTTTATAGCCTGGCATGGTCCTGGTGTCTCAAACGGCTCGTCGTTCTGTGACGCTCGTGGGTCGGCGAGACACAGAATTCTTGTTTTCGACAGACATCACTTTTAATCTTCACACTTATTGCGCAATAGTGCACGAGTAACATTGAATGAAGCACACACACAACGTGTAGACTTAGACAACGACGAGCACAGGACACTGCGCGAGCGCACATTAAATAGACAAACCACATTAGCCCCACGTGATTACGAGATGAGTCACAGGTGAGACAGATTACCACACGACATAACCATAACCACGTAGATCCAAAGACGCAGACAATGCACGTGGACAACGTAAACACACACCCAAAAGGGAGGGGCCGGGGTCCTCAACGTGACAGTGGCATCGAGAAATGCATCCCAGTCATTTTGCTTCTCATTGACCAATTTCTTCAGGGCTCTAAAATGTAAACACAAAATATAATATAAAATGCAGTGCTCACAACACAAGAAAAAAAGTATATGCAGGAAGAGTAATTGTGTGGGGGAAAAATGTAAATATATATAATATGGACATATATACACAGACAAAATGTCATGGTTAAAAAGTAAAATGGATGAAATGGAGCCGTATTTTCACTTTGTCTTGCACACAATATCAGTACATCCTACCGTTTTATGTTATCATTGGTCTTTTCGTCCAGGCCATTTGTTTGGGGGTGATATGCTGCTATTACACTCCTCTCAATGTGCATATTTCACAAAGCCTCTGATTAAGCTTAAAACAAATCATAGCATTAAACAAATGCACCACTCTCAGAACATAATCTTTTGTATTTCGATAATAAAATATTTTATATTTATTTCATTGTGTCAACATTTGCTGAAACATTTAGTAAAAATGATTCAATTATTATGAATTAATTATAATATATTACACAGACTTTCAGGTTAAATCAATTTTCTTTACCTGTATTTTTTTTACACACAAAATAATAAAAACATTACATATAGACTTATGATATTCCAACACACTTACTTCATTGACAAATTCTCGTCCTTGATCAGAAAGGATTCTTTTTGGACATCCGTGTCTGTAAATGATGGTGCATAAATGCTTTCCAACTTCAGAGGCAGTTTTATTTCTCAAAGGAAATGCCTCAACCTACTTTGAGAAGTAATCGGTTACAGTTAAAATGTACTGAAACCCATCATTTGTTTTGGGTAGGGGCCCAGTAAGGTCCATTCCAATGAGCTCCCAAACAGCAGTCACCTACCAATAAATAAAAAATATATATACATTTCATGTCAGTGGTTTCCCCACTTTCTGACACCTGTCACATTCCAAGACCTAAAGACATACATTTGTTAAGATATTATGACACTTTCTATTAATTATAAAATAAAATAACCACAAAAACCATACCCAATTTTGGACATCAACCGTCATGCCTGGCCAGTAAAACCTGGCACACATGGCATCCAGTCTTCATGATGCCCGACTGGCCACCTATTGGGGAGGAGTGAAACTCCCTAAACAAAACCCTGGCCTCCTCCATTGTTTTAAACAGGCCTAGTGTGCTAATTCAATAGTACAAACAGGATTTTTATGCTTTACCATGTTTTAGATTCACAGAGAAGGATGTTTATCATTGCTAAAAGTGGTTTAGATAATCTGCAGTGTTACTGTTGTGTGCTTTATTAATACTGTTGTCTGTCTCTCCCTCCCCTCTTCTCTCTCTCTCTCTCTCTCTACAAGATGTGAAACTACACAACTCAGCAACACACAGTAAAGGATTCTAAAGACTCTTAACATATGTTTTATGGACATTTATGATTAAAATTGTTAATGAGTTGTCGTTTTCAATAAAACAAAAATCCTTTTTATTAGGATTGATCAAGCATTTGTCGTCATTTAAATGCAAGTATTATTATAAACAGCTCATCTCTGATTGAAATAACTTATGATAATACAGTCTTTAATGCTGTGCTCTTATACAACAGTTTTGCAAAGCAAGAAAAGCAACTGAATATTGCATTAGGTATGTGCAGCAGAGACCTCACCTGAAGCCCTCCATGACTCCATAGGGACCCACATTGGATGACACAAGTTAGCATTATAGTAATTGTGCTCCAAATGTGTGATGCAAGCTGACATTCTAGTGAGTGATGGGCTGATATTTGGGCCCCCTTTGCATAACCCATATGGGCCCTATGAAGATTTGCCCATGGGCCCCTAATGGGGCTGAAGCGGGTGTCTGCAGTTAACCATAAGGGCCCTAGTTGTTGCCCACACTGGCCCCGTCATTATCCCACACAAACAAGGGGCCCATGTAGGGCCAGTGAATCATTGCTCATACGGGGCCCACCTGAGGCCCACATTGACCCCAATATTGGCCCACATGGGCTAACACACATGGGGCCCATGTGGAGCCGATGGACAAATCTTTGTGGGCCCCAGCTGGGTTGCCCAAAAAGGGCCCATGTGCCAGCCCATTTCAAACCCATGTGGGTGTTACGAATTGACCAGGCAGAGAGGGATCCAAATGCGGAAGAACACCGCTTTTATTGAAATGAGACGCTGGCACAGAAACAGGCAGGTGAATCACGAGTACTAGGATCAGTAGTAACAGCGTGTTCTTGGCGTGGTCAGGACGGTCCAGGGTCATACCGGGGGAGCAGAAGTCAGGAGGTACAGAGGAACTAGGCAGGAGACAAGGTCGAGGACGTAAGCGAGGGTCAGAACACAGGAGAGCAGACAGGTAATAGAAAGGCTTGGTACGCGGCATGAGTCGGCAATACTTCGCGACTGAGACGTGCTGGGGAAGGTGTATATGTGTGACTGAAAGGGGGCGTGGTAATGAGGGGCAGGTGAGGCTGGTTAGGGAAGATCAGGTGGCATTCCTTACAGTGGGGCCCGCATGGACATGTTGGGTAAGCACGACATCAGTTTCCACTCCTACGCAGACGACACTCAGCTATATTTATCGGCAAAACCCGATGATTTAGGCGTAAACAGTAAAATTGAGAAATGTGTAGAGGAGATAAAACATTGGATGGCGTGTAACTTTTTAGCACTAAATCCCGATAAAACAGAGCTAATAATAGTTGGGTCTAGGGCAGCGAGAGACAAGATACATAATGTAGCATTGAATCTACATTCCTTTACCATAACCCCCAGCGCAGAGGTAAAGAACTTAGGTGTCACAATAGACCCAGATCACTCGTTCGAAACACAATAATATAACTAGGGTAGCGTTCTTTCACTTACGCAACATTGCTAAAATTAGAAACATATTAAATACTAGTGATGCGGAAAAACTAATCCATGCATTCATATCCTCTCGTTTAGATTATTGCAACAGTCTCCTGGCTGGATGCTCTGGTAAATCAATAAACAAATTCCAGCTGGTTCAGAACGCAGCAGCACGAGTTTTAACAAAAACTAAAAAGTTTGATCACATTAGTCCCGTAATATCGTCATTACACTGGCTGCCAATTAGATTCCGTATTGACTATAAAATACTTTTATTAACATATAAAACACTGCATGGCTTAGCTCCAGACTATCTTAGTGAGCTTGTTGAACAATATGACCCAGCGCGTTCACTTCGCTCTCAGGACGCAGGGTTATTAACTGTTCCTAGGATCAAAAAGATCACAGCAGGTGGAAGAGCCTTTTCTTTTAAAGCTCCACAACTGTGGAATAATCTTCCTGCCTCTATTCGGGACTCAGACACAGTCTCAATGTTTAAATCTAGACTAAAAACTTATGTTTAGTTTGGCCTTTGAATAATCTGTTACATATTTACCACATCATGTATCTTTTTTTCTCCAAGATTCACCTGGAGAGTAACACTGCAGTCGGAGCCTACAATACCAGCATTACTGCTCCGACATGGAATGCCTGGCGTTCATCAACAGACATTTACAGTGACAATATCAAAACCCAGAACTTTCATTTCTACCTAGTCATTTTTACTTAGTCTGATTGTGTGATTTGTGTGTGACTTGTGTATTTGTCTGTGTTTTGTGTAATTTATGTGTTAACGGGCCGCCCAATGGAGGATGGGTTCCCTTTTGAGTCTTGGTTCTCCCGAGGTCTTTTCCTTTTCCCCTCCATCATAGGGAGTTTTTCCTCGCCACTGTTGCCTTTGGCTTGCTCATTAGGGTACTGGACCCATAGTATTGTTAACTTTGTAAATCCTGTAAAGCTGCTTTGTGACAACTTGAGTTGTTAAAAGCTATACAAATAAACTTTGATTTGATTTGAAGTATTGCATGTGTTCTTGTAGAGAGTGTAGTTTGAAGAAAAGGGCAGAATAATCTCTTGATACACTCTAGGTGATGGGGCAGTCTACCCCCTAGCCTAAGTTAGTTTTTCTTCTTTCTTTTTGTTTTGGGTTGTTCTGTTCATCTGATATAAACATTTATGGTAGTTTAATTGTACCTATTGACCACTGTTGTCATAATAGCCAGTAATTGAATAAGAAGGGAGGAGTTGTGATGTGGACGATTAACAGTTATAACAGCAATACATCACCTGTAGGGGGTGCTATAACACAGATGAATGTATGTGCACACGTGAATAATCCAACGCACATGTTGAACTAGCTGAACCCAACAAATGTGTCCGGTTGTGTTAATCTCATAGATCAGCATATTGATGCTATCCATAAGTAATGTATATCACAGTTAGACGGTGAAAACATTACATTTTGCTCTTTCACTGTAACACATTTAGCTATAAGTCTATTTTCTTAGTACATTAGCAAACGTGTGTTTTTTATAGTTTGTTTTGATACTGTTATGAGTGTACCTTTGGATTTAAACTTGAAATCACACAATAAATCTGCCAAGAGACCAGAAGGTGGTAATCTGCATATTTAAAATAATGAGACTTCATTTATTATGCAACCGGATCAGATAATTTATTTTAAATGTTGTCTTTTCCAAGCCAGAAGTACAGAATCGAAAACAAATTGCAAAAAATAATATTAGTATTAAAGTTTTAAGATGACTTCACACCAAAAATATCAACCAAAGAACTCACATAGTAAAGATTAGGAAGCCACTGAAAGTGTTTAGATTGGTGTCCGTTTCATACAGCTTATATCCTTGAGGTAAGCGTATGTGAACTAAATCTCCAGGCTCCATGTGCAGTGTCAGGCCACCAGTGAAGTATCGAACTTTGTTGCCATTATTATACATATGAAGGCCCAGCAGCTTATCTTGGTTCTTGTACAGAAAAACACCTGAATAATAACCAGAATTTCCTGAACAACTGGTGAACCTGAAGTAGTAGACCCCTCTGACAGGAGCTGTAAACATTCCTGAAATAAGACAAACATCTTTTACACTAATGCACTTATAAATAATTAAAGGATGAACAAGGCTATGAACTGCTGATTCATTCAAACATCAGTTTGAGTCATAATTAACCACTAGAAATCTAATATTCTAGCTTTGAAATTTGGAGTTTCATTCTGCATATGAACCAGCCTTATATTCCAAAAATACTCCAGAAATACTGCACAGTTGAAGTATTACTCCAGAAATACTGCAGTTTAATTATTACTCCACACTGTAAAACCCAATAAATTCACTAAACTCAAAAGTTTTGTTCACTTAAGAAATTTTAAGTTCATGTAATATAATTTTTAAGTACAGTTAACTTAAAAAAAATTAAACTTTAAATAAAATATATAAGTTTAGGAAAATCTCAATTAAAAAATGTATATATATATATAAGTACTACTGTGACGGGCGCGGTGAGCAACTAAAAAGGAAGCGATCACGCCAAGTCTCAGGGAAAAAGGATGGTTTAATAGAAAGTGTGCAAACCAAAAACCCGTGCAATATCTCCAAATTAAGGATATAATGACCAGCGATCAACTGGTACAAAGACAAGACATATATAGGCAAACAAACGACCCTCAGGTGAGACGGATTACGGGCTCCGCCCACCTGGGGGCATGACATCACAAAACAACAACAACAACAGCCGCTGTGGACGGAGGCGACCGGTAGGGGGCCGCCTCACCGTGACAACTACATACTACAATACTTTTAGTAATAATTATATAATTAATATAATTTCCCCCAACTTAACCAGAACACAAATATATGATATTAAAGAACTTATTGCATTTAGCAAAATCTACTCAAAAGATTTAAGTGCATCTAACTCCTAGATAATTCTTGTCAATATTATTTCAACCAATTACTTATTTACAAATCCACTGAGTAATTCACAAAACATGAAATTACACCAATTTCAAAATAAGTTATTTATTAGAATTATAAAACTCTATTTATTGCCATTTCAAATCTAATTAGCTAACTAGGCCATTTCACATATTTGCCATTTCAAAACTCAGAATAGAAGTAGGGTTACAGGTTTCTGGCAAGTAAACATCTTTTTTTGATGACTACCTGTTGAGGCCTAGCTATTTGAATAACAATATCTAACACTAGCTACATTAGCATAAAGCTAACGTCACTTTCCTCACGCTGGCGCCCAAAGCGGATACCGTCACCAGCCCCGTTGACAGGGTGGGACAACCGGGTCTGTTGTCTCGGGCCCCAGGGCCAGGGGGGCCCATCATAGAGCACAGCAATTTATTTTTTATTTAAAGTCTATAATGGCGGCACGGTGGTGTGGTAGTTAGCGCTGTTGCCTCACAGCAAGGCGGTCTGGGTTCGATTCTCAGTCTGGGCTGCTCTGTGTAGAGTTTGCATGTTCTCCCTTTTCTCCGGGTACTCCGGTTTCCTTCCGCGGTTCAAAGACATGTGTGTTAGGTTGATTGATCACTCTAAATTGCCCGTAGGTGTGCGTGTGTGTTGGCCATGCGGTGGACTGACAACCTGCCCATGGTGTACCCTGCCTTCGCCTGGAATTGCTGGGATTGGCTCCCCCCCCCCATGACCCCGACTAGCAGGATTAGGCGGTTCAGATAATGGATGGATGGAAGTCTATAACTAAGTAATCTTGAAATGTTTCATTAATATACAATTCTGTACTTAAAATAAGCTCAGTGGCTAAAATATGTTATTTTTTTTACCTATCTGCATATTTTCCATTAAGTGCATACACACCGGACCGTAGCCGGCTGGAACTCGCCGAACAGCGGGAAAGGAAAAACGTTTACCTGACGAATTTTAATGTTGCATTGTGTTCCAGGTTTGAAAAGTGCTGGTATTTAGGCTAAAGTACTTGAAAATGCTTGAAATTGTAACTACTTCATTTCACAACAAATCTGTCTGACTGAACAGTTCTCTTGTATTATGTTAACCAGGGTTGCCAACTTTTCAAGATCACTTGGAATGAGATTTGAACCTGGGGGGGTGGCGAACGTAAATTGTTGAAGGGGGGGGGGGGGTGTAAAATGGACACAAATTAAGTATTATATCGCAATCGATCGCTCGCCAGTGGTTGGCGCCAGAGCGAACTAGTAACTCATTGAATCATAGATGTGGATCAGAGGAAAATAAACTAGATTTTTTTTTCCGGCGTGAGAAATCGGAAGTGTGGCGTGAGAGCGTGTGAAGACAGTCAAATGCATGTGTCTTACGCTCAATGCGTGAGAGTTGGCAACCCTGCGTTAACAAATACGAGCCTCTTGTAATTCCAGGACGAAACATGAGAGAATGTAAAGACATTAAGATAGGGCGTTTTGAAAATAAACAACCATTAAATAATTTGATAAAAAGCGAATTATTTCAAATCATTTCGAGTATATGTATACATATTTAACTTATTTAAGTTTAACGTTCTGGGAAATATTGAAATGGACCTTGACAATGACATGGTCCACATGAAACTTTCTTGTCCCGGGCCCCAGAAAGACTGTCAGCGGGCCTGACAGTCACATATCCAAATTTGGAAAAATAAAGACGAAAACTGTTTCCTTCATGGAACAAGACGTGCGTTTTCTTAAAATCTGTTTAATAACCAGCTACTTAACAATTTTACTAGAGAATCCCTTCAATGAATGTGCCCGCTAACGCGCCGCTATTGTGACCACTGTGAAAAGTAAATCCGGGACACCAGGCATGTTGGTGACGTCAGGCGCTGCGTGACTTTGGATACTCATAAATTATAATGTTAGTAAAAGTAAGTAATTTTCATTACTCAAAAATATGTGATTTTCATTACTCAAAAATATGTACTCATTTAAACTTAAAACATAACAAAAAGGTAAGACATCACAAAACCTTAATGCTGGGTTAACTACATAACAAAATTTGAGTGTTATACCAATAAAGAGTATAAGTTAACAATACTGTTCGGGTTTACAGTGCAGAAATACTGCACAGTTGAATTATTACTCCAGCCTGACTGCAGTGTTTTCCAGTGCCATGGCTGCATCTGTGGTACACTGAAGGTTCTGATCGCTCCTGATCTGATGTGTAGACATGTTGTGAGTACCTGTTTTTGGGCTGTAAGCTCCTCCAACATTTGTGATGACTCGAGAGTAGACCACATTGGTCATGCTGCTGAAAGATCCCAAACTTGCAGTCAGAGCCGCTGAAAACGCCACCTTGGGTCTGTCTACAGAGTCCAACACCATCAGTGACACAGAACACATGGACTTGTACAACTCTTCTCCTAGTGGGTTCACCAGTGAGGGGTTTAAAGTTTACCTATGTCTTTCTTTAGGCTTTCCACATCACTTTCACTAGTAGCCAGTCTGGCATTATGGGCTGTTGAGGAACATAATTGAGGATGATAAGTGAACATGAGGGGGAGTTTGTATGCTGTAGGGAGTCCTGCAGTCATCAGTGTCAGGTTGGATCTGTGCTGATTTACCTGCACTTGTTTTCTCCAGTATCATTACTTCATTCTTACTGGCGTCTAGTGCAGTCTTTGTTTCTGTTCATGAAGCCATAATGAGAAACCAAAAATATTAACATGTGAATTATATGGTAATAATAACAAAATACATAAAGGGGACTCTCACAGACATGTAGAACAGAGCAGTGTTGGTAAAATGCCCAACAGAACCACTCTGCCCACAGCTGTGGGGACACTAAAGTAGAAGAGATAAATAGGGAGGAAATTAAGAAGGAGCAGGTGTAGGTGATAATTAATAAGCAGGTGATTGGTAAGGGGGCGTGGCCGTGAGGTGTGATTGGTGGATTCCTGGCTGAGTGTTGACTGAGGCATGACAATCATATTTATTTACCTGTGTTCTGTTTCTTCAGGCTTTTGACTTCACCTTCAGAGGCTGCTAACCTGTCCTTCACAGCAGACATCTCAGCTGTCTGTGCTGAAAGAAGGAAAACAAATCTGTTTACTGGGGAAAACTCACCAAATATTTAAACGTTTTTATAAAAATGCCCAACAGAACCACTCTGCTCACAGCTGTGGGGACACTAGAGTAGAAGAGATAAATAGGGAGGAAATTAAGAAGGAACAGGTGTAGGTGATAATTAATAAGCAGGTGATTGGTAAGTGTTGACTGAGGCATGACAATCATATTTATTTACCTGTGTTCTGTTTCTTCAGGCTTTTAACTTCACCTTCAGAGGCTGCTAACCTGTCCTTCACAGCAGACATCTCAGTTGTCTGTGCTGAAAGAAGGAAAACAAATCTGTTTACTGGGGAAAACTCACCAAATATTAAACGTTTTATAAAAGCAACATGTACATTTGTATGATTTACACCCCATGTGTTTTTTGTTAGATAAGCTCTGTCCATGATCACCTAATACCATTACCTGAAATCTCTTTATTCAAGGTCTCCACTTTATTCTCCATTTGTTTGGTGTGTTTGATCCGTTGGGCAATTTTGCTCTTCAGGGCTGGCAAAGAATTTATCACTGAACTCAAACCATGAACTCAAATGTTTCAGTTATTTAAGACAAAATTGGAAAACCAAAAAATATCTAAATCTTTATTTGGTGAATAGTTACTGTTGTTATATATCTGAACATCCAAACAGAAAAAGCACCAAATCACTCTTACCCGTGTTTTCCTGCTGCACGTATTTCATCTCCGTCTTCAGCTCCACCAGAGCGGTTCCTTGCTGGTACATAGTGTCTTTAAGCTGCTTCAACTCAGTATGGAGGTTTGTTGGATTTGAAGCTTCAGCACTTTCAGCTTCCTGCAGGCTGTTGTGGACCAGCAGCAGTAGAGTTACAACAGCACTTCTCTTCATCTTGACCACCTCTCTCAGTGTGTGGAGATAAACTGCTCTTCTTATACACCTACTGAGATGAGCAGTTCTCAGATCTTACCATGATGAGGCCACTCACACTTCCTCCTTTGTTACACTGCCAAATAAGGCAGTGATGCTTCTTACCACATTTGCTTTCCTACAGGAGGAACCCTGAAGTGGAGGAGTCCACCTGTTTGATCCTGCAGCTTCTAGGAGGTCACTAGTCTTCAAATGTCTTCTTTCTTTGCAGAAGGTTTAGTAACGTCCATAAGTCTCATTAAGCTATGGATCTAACCCTCTGCAGTACACTTGCAATTATGTTGTGAAGCATCAACATCATTTATGTTTAAGAAACACCTTTGTGTAACCTTTCCTCTCTGTCAAATCTTACTAAAATTCAGTATGTTATCAGCATGAGGTTCATCTAATGCTGTGTCAGTTATCTTAATTGCAAAATTGTATCTTGGGTGTTATTAAATGTATGTGTATGATTTCAAAGGCCTTAAAGATTTCCAAAACATTCTAATAAATGAGAACACCAGAGATAACAATAATAGTTATAATTGAATCGTAATTAGTCAATAGTTTCTGTGAATGATTTTCAGATGTGTTCGGGTGTTTCATTTCATGGTTGTATTGAGCAATCTTTGTGCAGCTCTGACAATGATGAGATGAGGAATCTTATCTGCATCACAACTTCATACCAACTCATTTCACAGGTCAGTGTTAACATACTGTTGCTTAAGACGACCATATTTCTTGTTACATCTCTTGTTCTTGAGCAATATTTGTTTTAATTTGTTTTATTGGTTATTTTATTGGTCATTTTAGTTCTGTAATACTGTATTTTGATCTACTTTTTACTTTTCTATGCTTTTATTACCTGTACAGTGTCCTTGGATTTCCTGAAAGGCGCTTCTTAAATAAAATGTTATTATTATTATTGTTACATAATACATAGTGCAATTATGCAAGCATTCAACACACCACCACCAATAACTACACCAATGCCAATGATACCTGCACAAGGTCAGAAGGATCAGATGGTAAAGATCAGGGATGGGCAACTGGCGGCTCGCGTCCTTACTCAGTGCGGCCCGCAAATAGATCAATAATAATTTAATAATTAAAAGAAATCTCCCGTGTCGGTGTTGTTCCTTGTCCGGTTATCCCGCCCTGCGTGTCTGTTGTCCTGGTTTCCTTCTGTCTGCCACGCCCGTGTCGTCATTGTGTTCAGTTGTGTCTAGTTTAGTCCTGTGTACTTGTATCTCTGTGTTTCGCCCGTTGTCGGTTATTTGTGGTTTGTTCGGTTTTGTGGATTATCTGTCATCGCTGTTCTGGTATTTTCCATCTCCATTGTGTTTCTCCGTTGTGAATGGCTCTCCTGTTACGACTCCTGCCTGTCCTGTTGACCACTTGGACGGCTCTCACGTTTTGACCCGTGCCTGTACAAACGACTTCGCCCATGGAATTCCCCTTATTAAATCTCGCTCTTCTCAGCGTTTGCGTTCGCCTCCTCGCTCCGCAGCGCGCTACGCGTTACACTTCTTTGATATGAAGGAGTTCAAATTCCTTTTTGCACTTTTTTATTAAGCAAATGTTTTGTCTTTGTTGCTTATTAAGGACGTGTTAATGCATTTATATGCAGAAAATACACAGATCTGAATTCACACAGATCTGAATTAAATTAAAATGTGTTCTTATTGAGAATAATTTGTAGTGTCTTTCATATCCAATTATTTGAAGTGCGTGGTCATGTGGCCCTCCAATAATAGTGCTGAAAATTTTTTGGGCCTCTTTATCATGGAAGGTGCCCATCCCTGGTAAAGATGATATCCCTGAAGGGTCAGGGATAAAGATGATTCAGTAAAGTTGAAGTCCACACTCAATGCTCGTTATTTCTAACATGTGTCTTGCACTTACATGTTTCCGTCTTCCCTGAATTTGTTTCAGATGAAAAATGTGATGAGATTACTGTATTTGTAGGGACAAGATTACACTGTAAAAAATGTTTGATGAATTTACGCTAATAAACTATAAAATAGCAACAGTAAAAGATCAGTGTTCTCAAGTCTCACGCATTGAGCGTGTGACACACGCATTTTACCGTCTTCACACGCTCTCACGCCACACTTCCGATTTCACACGGCGAAAAAAAAAAAAATCTAGTTTTTTTACCTCTGATCCATAGCCTATATATATGTCGCCCTCCACTGGCGATCGATCGCGAAATACAACAACAACGCCCCCGCCCCCCCCCCCCCCCCCCCCCCCCGCTCAACAACTTACGTTCTCCACCGACTCTCACACTCTGAAATGAATTCAAAACTTGAGAGCCCTGAAAAGATCATAAAGTAAAAAACAGTATATTACTGTAACAGATGCAATAGTTTACTTAAAAAAAATAAACAGTATATAAAATTTATTTTTACAGTCATATGTAGAAAGCACACATTTTTTATGTTAATTTCAATATTTTAGGTAAAATATATTGGAAAATTCCGTAATGTAGTAAACAAGGAATTACTCTAAAAATAAAAAAAATATTCAGTCTAAATGATAGATTTTGCTAATGAGTAGCCTACATTTCAATTTACAGTGAAAACCGTTCATCAATCAGCAAAATCGCACCTTGATTTCTACAGAAAGAAAATGCTAAAAATATGGCCAGTGCTGAAAGGTAAAGCATGTGTCACATTGAGGATCCCGGCCCCTCCCTTTTGGGCGTGTGTTTACGTAGTCTACGTGCATCGTCTGCGTCTGTGGATATTCCGTGGTGATGGCTATGTCATGTGATAATCCGTCTCACCTGTGAATCGTCTCGTAATCACATGGGGTTAATGTGGTTTGTCTATTTAATGTGCGCTCGCGCAGTGTCCTGTGCTCGTCGTTGTCTAAAGTCTACACGTTGCTGTGTCGGTGTATTGTTCTCCGTGCGCTATTGCCAATCTTTGTTAAAATTAAAAGTGACGTTTGCTGCTCTAGAGGGATTCTGTGTCTCGTCCTTCACGCCGCACACATCGTCACAGAACGACGAGCCGTCTGAGACACCAAGTGGAAGATGCCAGGCTATAAACCAAAGCCAAAAAAGGGGAAGAAACCCAGCAAGCGGCATCACCGCTCTTCTCCCTCTCCTCCGCGCCGCAGAGCCCTGCCGACTCTGGCGCAGCTGACGCTGGACCCCGAGTGTGCGTACCTGCTGTGCGCGGCTCGGGAAACTTCCATACCTGAGCTGGCCGAAGAATATCGCCGGACAGCTGCTCGGGTGTGGGTAGAGAGGCACCCCTCTCCTTCTCGGGAGCTGTCGCCCCTGCGGGTGGGCATGCTCGAGCTGGAGGAGGACACCCCCGGTCGAGAGGAAGGCTCCTCTCCGTGCCAGGAGGCTGTGCCTACGCAGGAGCAGCTGGAGCAGGATCCTGTCTGCGCTTTCCAGCTGGCCGCGGCACGGAGGACGCAGTACCCCGAGTTGGCAGAGGAGCTCCGCGAGGGGGCGGTGCAGATTTGGCGTGAGCGCCAGCAACGCCCTTCTCCAGCACGCGCCCTCTCGCCTCTGAGGGTGGACTCCTGCGTCTACGGGGCTGTCGAGTCCACCCCGGAGAACGAGTTCGGAGAGGGGGACTCCGAGGAGGAGCAGGACGAGGAGGAGGAGGATTATCCTCCGTCCATCTACTCCGCTCCCACCGTGGACTATGTTGGGGAGGGGGAGGAGGAAGAGGAGTACCCTCCCTCCGTCTATGACGACACAACCGTACACTACGGTGAGGTGGAGCAAGAGGACTACCCTCCGTCCGAGAGCGACGCGTCTACCGTCGACTACGGGGAAGAGGAGGAGTCGGAGGAGTCGGAGGAGTCGGAGGAGGACGACTACCTCCCTCCGTCCGTAGTTCCCACTCCCTCCGTAGAGGAAGGCGAGGAGGAGGAGGAGCAAGAGGGCTATCCTCCGTCCGTGGGCTCGGAGATGTCCGAGTTCGCGGACCACGACCTCTACACCGAGGAAGACGCCTACACGGAGGATGAGGAGGAGAGCCTTCCCTCCTCCGTGGGCACTGTAAAGGGGCGGAGGACTCTGGGGGAGAACGCGCCCTCCAGATCCTCCGGGGCCAGCCCCATGGACTGTTCCCAGGGTGAGAGCCAGGCAGAGTCCATGGAAGGGATCCTGGAGGGTGAGGAGGAGAAAATGGACATAGCGGAGGAGCTCCCCCACGCTGCACCCGGTACGTCCTACAGCCACGCTGCACCGGGCACGTCCGCCCGCCGCGCTGCACCGGGCACGTCCGCCCGCCGCGCTGCACCGGGCACGTCCGCCCGCCACGCTGCACCGGGCACGTCTGCCCGCCGCGTTGCACCTGGCGGAGAGTCCGCAGCGAAGGCAGGAGGGGGACTGCCCAACGCAGTGCCAGCAGCTCCGGATCTCTCTCCCCTACTCGCTCTCCTCCTGGCACGCAGCCTGGCGCCCATGTCATGTGTGTGTTCCCGTGTTTGTCAGTCTTCCCCTTTGTGTACCAAACCCGTTTTTTCCTCTTGTGCCACTGTGTGTGAATGTGCCTGTGTGTGTGTTTGTGAATGTGCCGTTTAATGTGTTTAACGTCTTTTCCCCCGTCTTCCCAGGGAGGGTGTGCTAGGCGATTCGTGACGGACGCTTCGCCAAGGGCAGTCACCTCCCAGACGCAGGACTGAGCGCGTCGGATCCGCCCATCGTCGTGGGTTCGGGGCACTCGGTCCTGTTGGCACCCCGGGACGGGTAGTGCCCTTGGAGGGGGCGTCTGTCACGTTGAGGACCCTGGCCCCTCCCTTTTGGGCGTGTGTTTACGTAGTCTACGTGCATCGTCTGCGTCTGTGGATATTCCGTGGTGATGGCTATGTCATGTGATAATCCGTCTCACCTGTGAATCGTCTCGTAATCACATGGGGTTAATGTGGTTTGTCTATTTAATGTGCGCTCGCGCAGTGTCCTGTGCTCGTCGTTGTCTAAAGTCTACACGTTGCTGTGTCGGTGTATTGTTCTCCGTGCGCTATTGCGCAATCTTTGTTAAAATTAAAAGTGACGTTTGCTGCTCTAGAGGGATTCTGTGTCTCGTCCTTCACGCTGCACACATCGTCACAGCATGTTGAAATATAGGACAATGTACTGCCATTTTAGAAATTGTCTTTGTAAATATGGGTCAAATATTTATACATATAAGGAATACCATATTTTCTGGACCATAAGGTGCACTTAAATGTTTTCGATATTCAAGTCTTGTGCTATCATTGCTGCCTTCAGTCGAATGGTGACTGTAGAGACGCTACTCCCGGCTGTTCTTTAATCAATTACGTTTTACATAATGTTCTCTGGTTAGTTTATCGCTGCCAGCGTACACATTACGTATCTGTGTCAGGGACAGATTTTTGAATTCAGTGCACATACAAGGCGCACTGCTGATTTTTGAGAAAATTTAAGGCTTTTCTGCTTAAAGTCTGAAAAATTGTGTAGCGTCGGTCCACTGGGGGCGGTGCTACTTCCCATGAGCCCCCGCGGCTCCGTTATTGATACGCGTTATGTGTAAGTGTTATGACATGCTGTTGTTGATTATGTATTTGATTATATGTTTTGTTAGTTTAAGTCTCCCTGTATTCGTTTATGTAGTTGTACATTGTCTGAGTCTACCTACCGTGTTTGTGTAATGTTACAGTGCTAATGACCTGCCCTCATGTTTCACGTATTGTGTTTAATACGCTTGATTACGGCTTCATGCGTGATTACGTTGCTAAGGCAAAATAAAAGTGCCTTGTTGTCTTAAAATGTAGCAACAACTGGGCGGCCTGCCAGTAATTTACTGTGAAGTTGGACTTTACAATCAAATACTGTAAAATAATAATGGTTGTAATGTGTTCATTAGGGGTGGGCGATACTCGGAATTTTGGTATCGATACGATACCGATACGATACTTCCAAACCGTTGGGGGGGGGCGATACTTTTTACTTGAAATGTAAAAAGTGTCTATACTTTTTACTCGCGAAAGTATAATCCATTAATATAATAATTTATATTAAATCATATATATTTTTGCTGATGCTGGTCCAGCGTGTCGCGTGCCAGTAATTATGCCTCGTGCCAATGGTGGCACGCGTGCCATAGGTTGCCGACCCCTGCTGTAGACGGTCAACCAGTTTCAGCTGTGGAAAATTCAATTAAAACAGGCGAATACACCACAATTAAGCCAACTACAGGAAAGTCTGATGTATGGAAGTCATATTCCATTGTAATTAATGGAGAGGGAAATCGGCTTGTTGTGATTGATATCAGAAAGTGTTGGTGTTCGTCACTGACGGCATGTGTTTGGACTGTGGTAAGAAATGGGACAGCGAGATCCATCGCTATATTGCTGTTTTAATAAATACATAAGAAAATTTCAAGTACTAAATCTAATTAATTCGATTCATATTAGGATTGCAGGCGGGGGCGACAGAAATGTGTATGTGGCGGGCGGGTGCGGAATTAAAACAAGCGATTTTTTGGCGGGAGCGGGATTAAAACAAGCGGGAGCGGGCGGGAGCGGGATTAAAAAAGCAGTCCCGCACAGACCTCTAAACTGCAGCAAAAGAATCGATATTTTCGCCATGGTATCGATCCGATACCGATCCTCACCTTTGTATCGATACTATCGATATAAATATCGATCCGCCCACCCCTAGTGTGTTTTACAGTTGTTTTAAAAATTATTCACCGTAAATAGGTTTATTTTAAAAAGTTGTTAATTTTACAGTGTATTATTGTAAGCTGTAAAGTCATTTTCTGTAAAAAGAACAGTTCTAAATTATGAAATTTACGGTTACCGTAGTGTTTTTTACATTGTCACCATTTTTTTATGGTGAAGTTCTGGCAACCACAGCTGCCAGTCTTTTACCGTAAATTTAACAGATTTTTTTTTACAGTGTACTAGTATAAGGTAGAACATGGCAACAAGCAGTATCGGACTGTCTACCCTATTATCAGATTAGGACTCTTGCTGCAGCATTTTGTACAAGTTGTAGCTTCTTTATGGACTGTTAAGAGCAACCTATTAGAAGACTATTACTGTAGTCCAATCTCGATGAGACAAAAGCATAGACCAGCTTCTCTGCATCAGCTAATGAATGTGTCTCAGCATGGCGATATTACGAAAATGGAAAAAGGCAGCCTTAGTGACATTGCATACATGTGCGTCAAATGAATCCGAATCAATAGTGACACCTAAACTTTTTGCAGTAGATTTAGGTGTTACTGAAAATCCATCTAGGGTAAGGGGAATATTAGCCCAATTGCTTCTAGCAGCTTTAGACCCAAGAATCAGCACCTCAGTCTTATCAGCATATAGTTGAAGAAAATTAGACGCCATCCAGTTTTTAATGTCCTGGACACAGTTCTCAATCTTGACAGTAGTAGTGATATCATCCAGATTGGAAGATATACACAACTGAGTATCATCTGCGTAGCAATGGAAGCTAATACCATGCCTAAGAATGATAGTGCCCAGTGGTAGCATATATAATGAGAATAATATGGGGCCCAGTACAGATCCTTGTGGGACACCATACTTTACCTTAGAATGCTCTGAGCATTCGTTATTTACTAGTACTGTCACGCTCGATGGAGGAGGCACGACAAGCGAGAACGGTGCAACACAAAACGTTTATTAATTGACACTGACGTGTAAGCTCCGTGCGGAGTGCGGGCACAACAGACACACACTCACGCTGACACGAAACTTTAGACAAAGACGAGCACAAGACACTGCGCGAACGCACATTAAATAGGTGATGACCTCGTGATCTCGAGACAAGGCACAGGTGCGACTACGAACACGCTCACGAACAACCCACACTCACGGAAGTACATACATGGACATAACGACACGCAGACAACGTAGCGGCACGCCCACAGGAAAGGGTCCGGGACTGTCACCGTAACAATGGTGATCGCCGTAATGATCTGTCGGGTAGGACCTGAACTAGGAGCGTGCTTGACCTCTTATACCAATGAGTGTCTCCAGCCTATTAAGTAGAATATTATGATCAATGTTGTCAAAAGCAGCACTGAGGTCTAGCAGTATGAGAACAGAAATGTGTCCTTTATCAGAGGATATTAAGAGATCGTTCAGTACTTTAGTCAGTGCCGTTTCAGTGCTGTGATGAGCTCTAAATCCAGACTGAAATAACTGACATGTTCTGTCTGTAAGAAGGAAGAGAGTTGTGAAGAAACTACTTTCTCTAAAATTTTGGATTTGAATGACAGATTAGAAATTGGCCTATAGTTGGACAGTTCCTGGGAGTTAAGACCAGGTTTTTTAATTAGCGGCTTGATGACTGCAAGTTTAAATGAACTGGGAACGTAGCCCAGGCTCAGAGAATAGTTAATTATAGTAAGCAAACGTTCTACATTGCTATGCAGTAGATGGGTTGGTACTGCATCTAGTATGCATGTGGAGGGTTTAGCAGATTCCACCAGTGAAATTAGCTCCTCACGACCAATTGGGGAGAAGGAGTCTAACAGGGCATCAGAGCTGACCAGACAGCTGTCAAGGTGCATTGGCATGTTGACAGGCTCTGAGATAGCACTACAAATTCTTTTCCTAATTTTATCAATCTTATCATTAAAGAATACCATAAAATTGTTATTGCTGCACTCTAGTGGAATTAGAGAATTGATTTGTTCATGATGCCTCATAAGGCTGGAAACAGTTTTAAAAAGGAGTCCTGAATTGTTTTTATGTTTTTCTATTAAGGCCGATAAGTATGAGGATTTTGCTGTATGGAGGGCATGCTTATATTCAATAAGGCTGCTTTTCCATGATAGTCTATACACTTCTAACTTCAAATTACGCCATTTACGCTCCAGGATCCGCGCGACTCGTTTGAGACTGTGCGTGTACTCATTGTACCAATGCGTTATTTTTCTCTCAGTGGCTCTCTTATATCGCAATGGCGCAACCTTGTCTAAAGCTGTACGAAGAGAAGTCTCGACGTGCTCAGTGAAACGATCTAGTCCTTCCGGAGTTACAGGTGGATCAGTGTTTGTCAGACCCGGTAAAATATCAGTGAGCGCGGCTATGGTGCTGGGTGTTATAGTTCGTTTAATTTGGTAGCGGGGTGGCCGATGAATACAGTCAGTTAAACACAACTCATATGTCTGCTGCCTGGCCTTGGCTCTGGTTTGTCAATCCCCATTAATTACTCCTACACTACCACTATTAATCCTAGCAGATATGCTACGGGAAATGAGAGCAGCACCCTCCCAAGAGGGGTGAATGCCGTCTCGCTTCAAAAGGCCAGGCCTGCCCTCAAAACATGTCCAATTATCTATATAACCCACTTTGTTATCTGAGCACCATTTAGACATTCAGCGAACACGCTGAATGTCTAAATGGTGAAAGGTTTCGGCGCCACGCCCAATCATTGGTGCCGACGTGTATAACTATCTTAGAATATTTACGTTTAGCCAGCACCTTTAAATTACCCTGATGTCAGGTGCTCTAGCCCCTGGCATACATTTGACTATGGCTGCTGGTGTCTCTGAAGGGGTCGCTATATTCACGTGTCTGAGCTGTGAATTTTCAATCACCAGAGCTCTTTTAACAGGTCGCTCAGTCTGTGTATTACTGAGTGGGGCAAACCTGTTTGACATGGGAACCTGAGACGAACGGTGCTCAGCCCTATGGTTATGCCCTATGGCTTTGTCGAAGATGTTTTCAGTCGAAAAGGTCTTTCGATGGCTTGTGGAGGTTGTTGTAGTCGGAGTTAAAAATATATCCACAAAGTATTTGTAGATATATCAACTGTAAGCAAACTGATAGGGAAAAAGAAGGCAAAAAACACTCCACAGCAGCGTCGGCAGTAAGGTGATACAGCCCAGTTACTGATCTATATATGTGGAGAGTGGTGATACAGCCCATTTACTAATCTATATATGTGTAGAGTGGTGATACAGCCCATTTACTGATCTATATATGTGGAGAGTGTTGATACAGCCCAGATACAGCCCAGTGACCCTCTCCTCCACAGTACAAACATCTGCCTTCTCGGAGGCGTGATTGTCTCTCGGACTGGGAGAGGCGCGTGTGGCCTAGCTGCATGGACTTCGGGACAGGGTCAGTACCTTGGGCATTTGGGATACGCAAGGTTTCTACCATGGGGATTGTGTCATGGGGTGTAAGACGCTTATTGCTTCTCTGTTCACGACATCGGTTGTCAAGAAGTACGGTAAGTGTTATGAGTGCATCGAGATTGACTGGAGGGTCCCGAAGAGCTAACTGATCCTTCAATTCCTCACACAGTCCCTCTTGGTAGACTGTCATAAGGGCATCCTGACCCCACCCGCTCTCAGCAGCCAGCGTTCTGAAGTCCAGTGAGTACTCTGCCACCGTAGACCTGCCCTGGCGCAACCTTAACAGACGAAGACCAACAACTCCGCCTGACGCCGGGTGATAAAACACACTTTTCATAGCTTTAGAGAAGGTCTCTTATGTGGCGCATACTCCTGATTGTCTCTCCCAAAGGGGTGTAGCCCACGCTAACGCTTTATCGGTTAACAGCGCCATCACATAAGCTATTTTGGCACGTTCACTCGGTAAGCGTGAGGGTTGTTGTTCAAATATCAATGTGCATTGTAACAAAAAACCCCTACACCGATCAGGGTCTCCTGTGTAACGCGCTGGGGGTGGTAATGCAAGTTCATACTGGACTGCAGAAGCGAGAGAAACTACAGGGTTAACAGGAAAAGGTACATCAGGAGTGGGGAACGTAGCGCTCAATGCCTGCAACGTTGTTGTCATGCCATTAAGTTGTTCCATGATCTGGTGGAGTACCTTTTCATGGCTGCCTAGTAATTGCCCTTGGTTGGCTACTGCAGCTTTAAGTGCTGCTGCTTCATGTGAAAAGGCTGAGTCCATATTAGGCTGATTCGTTCTGTGACGACGGGTGTACGATCGGCACACACCGCGTCAGAAAATGTAGAGAGAGATAGACCCAAGCGCCGTATGAAGCAGACAGGAGATAAAGCCAGCCAACCCAAACTGTGTGCACACGAAAACATGCACACAGGCAAACATAAAAACAAAACTTAAAGGACGCGGAATAAAATCAACGCGTGAAAACGAAACTAAAAGGACGCGGAAAACTCGACGCATAAAAATAAACAAAACCGTGAACGCACGGGAGAGGAAATAAAGACAACGGAAAGAACGCGGAATAACTTTGACGCGTGACAAATGAACTAAGGACGCCAGGGGAAGCCTGGCAGCAGGCGAACGCTGCAACAAAACAAAACCCTTCCCAAAATAAAAGAGTAACCGATAGGAAGAGAGATAGCTGGAGGAAAACTTGAGATGGGCCAGTAAGCGGCGCAGGAGATAGAGACTCGAATAAGTATAGGTAAGTGAGAGATTAAGGTGGCGAGACACCTTACAACAAAACGCAACACCAGAGAAAACAGAGAAGGGCTAATAGCGTACTGGTAAGACCAAAACGAATCAGCAATGATCCGTCTCCACAAGTTTCCTTAGGAAGCCATGGCAACAGGTGAAACGGATCATTGCTGATTGTGCCGATTCAGTCTAGGACTGACTCGGGTGCCTCTTGTGGTGGTAGAAGGCGTGGCATCCGAGCCAGCCCTGACACTAAGAGCTCGGACCTCTGCCTACAACTCTGGTGATCCGGCTAGCTACAAGAAGACCAGATATGACCTTCAGAGGACCATCAGGCTAGCCAAACGGAACTATAGGGACAGAGTTGAATCCAACTTCCTCTGCTCTGATCTCAGACGTATGTGGAGTGGACTGCGCACCATCTCTGATTATAAAGGAGGTATAAGCCGGGATAGGGGGTCACCTTCCTCACTTGCAGATGAGCTTAATGCACATTATGCTCGTTTTGAGGAAAATAACACCTCCCCTGTTGAAAATCTCCCAACAGATCAGGAGAGCTTCACTCTGACCATTTCTCTGTCTGAGGTGGTGAAATCTTTCAGGGCAGTTAACCCACGCAAGGCACCAGGTCCTGACGGGGTGCACAGTTGTGTACTTAGAGCATGTGCCAACTGTGGTATTATGTGTTATCACAGGCCCCGCCCACGAGCAAGAGTTGACGGGGCACGGGTGTGCTGAGGCGGGTTTAGCTCATCGTTGTTCAATAAAGTTGGGCTCGTTTTTAAAAAGCTACCCAAGTTGTCGCTAGAGTCACTGACCCACAGTTATATTGAGAACCCAGAATATACGACACCAACCAGTTGGCTGAGGTTTTCACAG
The DNA here is from genome assembly GCF_052324685.1 of Brachyhypopomus gauderio. NCBI lineage: Eukaryota > Metazoa > Chordata > Actinopteri > Gymnotiformes > Hypopomidae > Brachyhypopomus > Brachyhypopomus gauderio. The sequence continues at coordinate 513,205 of NW_027506901.1, forward strand.
ACATCTTTAACCTCTCCCTAAGACTGTCAGTGATTCCTACATGCTTTAAGAAAACCATAATTGTTCCAGTTCCCAAGAAACCTACTGCCACTTGCCTGAAGGATTACCGCCCTGTTGCACTGACATCAACAGTTATAAAGTGCTTTGAGCGGCCTTACACAACATTTGTAACTCAGCCTTACAAGACATTTACCAGTCTTGCTGCCTGAGGAAAATCCACAAGATCAGGGTAGACCAGGGATGGGCAACTTCCATGATAAAGAGGGCCAAAATTTTTTCAGCACTATTATTGGAGGGCCACATGACCACGCACTTCAAATAGTTGTATATGAAAGACACTACAAATTATTCTCAATAAGAACACATTTTAAATGAATTCAGATCTGTATGTTTATTGCACAAACATACATCTATTTTCTGCATATAAATGCATTAACATGTCCTTAATAAGCAACAAAGACAAAACATTTGCTTAATAAAAAAGTGCAAAAAGGAATTTGAACTCCTTCATATCAAAGAACTGTAACGTGTAGCGCGCTGCGGAGCGAGGAGGCGGACACAAACGCTGAGAAGAGCGAGATTTAATAAGGGGAATTCCATAGACGAAGTCGTTTGTACACGGGTCAAAACGGGAGAGCCGTCCAAGTGGTCAACAGGACAGGCAGGAGTCGTAACAGGAGAGCCATTCACAACGGAGAAACACAACGGAGACGGAAAATACCAGAACAGTGATGACAGATAATCCACAAAACCGAACAAACCACAAATAACCGACAACGGGCGAAACACAGAGATACAAGTACACAGGACTAAACTAGACACAGCTGAACACAATGACGACACGGGCGTGGCAGACAGAGGGAAACCAGGGCAACAGACACGCAGGGCGGGATAACCGGGCAAGGAACAACACCGAGACGGGAGAGGGGGGCGTATGTGACAAGAACAAAAAAGTCCTGCTCTATCGTTTTTTTTCTTTTAATTATTAAATTATTATTGATCTATTTGCGGGCCGCACTGAGTGAGGACGAGGGCCGCCAGTTGCCCATCCCTGGGTTAGACAGTGGTCACCCAGCACACGGCCTGTTCACTATTATGCCATCTGGCAGGAGATTTCGCAGCATCCAAGCTAGAATAACCCGGCTACTAAACAGCTTCTATCAGGGGCGGACTGGGGAGAAAAAGTGGCCCGGGAGTTCCTGACAGACTGGCCCACTATATATATATATATATATGTATATCTCTAACGTGGGTATTTCTTCCTCTTAGTTTTAATCTAAGAATTTCAATAGCTTTAAAAAACCGCCACTTGCGTCCGTGTTAACCGTGTTAAGGTCATTTGTACATGGTGCCTTAGACGTTGCAGAGGCGACAGCAGTACATTTAAAATAACATGTTATCTACAATTTAAACTGCTGTATGTTTTCGTAGTCCGGCCCGGATTTTCTGGGACAAGTTGTTTTTTTTTCTGATCTCCGCTGCATACCGTCAGCTCGCATCACCTGGCCCAGTCCGTGGCCCGGTCCAACTCGTTCATGTGTTTACAGGCTCAGTCCGCGCTGAGCAGGTTAGTCTGACTGGAGCGGGGGAGGTAATAACACCGTTATACAGCAGCATGACTACGGGCCGGGGGCCGCAGTGCGCGGCAGTGGCTCCTCCATGGGCCGAGTTAAACCACCGGCGGCCCGGTGATCCACTAACCCATCAGCCCACCGGGGAAATCACCGGTAGTAATGTATGCCAGTCCGCCCCTGGCTTCTATCCACAGGCTGTCAGGCTTCTGAACAAACTGTGAGGATGGAAGACCCAAGTTTCATATTCTTTATTTATTCTGATATCGCTGCTATGGACAACTTCTCACTTTGGACAGATTGGGTTTCTGAGATATTCTGACTATGCAAAAGTTTCTGCATATGGCCTCCTGCATATCTCATGTATATATATGTTAGGCTTGTCCCGATCCGATATTTGGATAAAATACCACCGAAGACAAAAAGAAAGGTCCTACACAACTAACACTGGCAGAAATGTTTGCGAAGCTTGACAAACTGCCACTTTTTCTTAATTACAATTTAAAATATTATTTGCACTTTTCTGATGTCATTTCTGTTTGTTATTTATTATTTTGTCTATTTTGAGTTTATTAATTGCTAAATAAACAGGTCAGTTTCTGCTTACCAACCATTGTGTATTATTCAAACACACCTAATTCAGCTGGCTACTTGTTATCAAGAGTAAAACGCTTTTCAACATGAGCTTGACAACAAAGTAAGTTAGCTAAATAACTTTAAACTTTAATACATGCTCGGATAGGCCGTTATCGGTATCAGCCGATATCGGATCGGAAGCGCAAATAAATATCGGTATCGGAAGTTCAAAAAGCTGGATCGGGACATCCCTAATATATGTATATTTGTGTGTGTTTTGTGTGTATTCTCTAGTGTTTTCGTTGCTGCTAAATGCAATTTGTATTGTTTTGGTACTGTTTTTGCCACTATATGTGATGCTGCCCCGCTGTCAGGCCCGTCGCGATGGGGCAGGCAAACCAGGCAATTGCTTGGGGCCCCAAGCTGGCCTGGGGCCCCCAGACAACAACAGGTTAAGAATTAAATGCAGCGACAAACTGTGTGAGCCCCCCTTTACATTCTCAAAGTCATGAGCAATGACACTATTCTCAGAATCCCCCTCAAGGGGGCCCCTCCCACCAGCTGCTGAAGGCAGGCAGACACTGTCCTGGCAGACAGCCAAGTTTTAGACGCCGGCAAATATGAAACTTAACCATGAAGCGAATTTATCCATCAGGAAGCCAAAAGAGAAAACAAAAGAAGGAAGAGGAACACAAAAAAACTAGTGGTGGGCCGTTAACGGCGTTCGTTAATTTGATACTCTTATCGGGCGATATAAAAATTATCGCCGTTAATATATCTACTAAATGGGTAAGCAAACTATGATGACTTTCAACTTGATAGTTTAGCTCGGCTGTATTCCTAACCAAATTGCACAGTAGGGGCGAGAACGAGTTTTCAAACCTGTGAATTAAAAATCGTACGTGTGTTTACATGGATGCAGCCACGAAGTCGCCAGGTTTGCTTCATGGAAAATTCATTTTTAGGAACGTAAAATATTGCCGGAGCGGAGCTCGGAGCGGTCGTTTTCTGCATGGTCCTAGCGCTAGATTCGTCGCTATTTAAATATTTATTTTTAACCGTTAAAACTTCAGAGGACCAAACCGGCTTTTGAAAAAGTCCCCCCCAAATTATGTCCGTGAGATTAAATGTACTAAATGTTGGCTTACATTTCAAATATCATGTTTAGCTGAATAAACATGTTATCAACCCCTTTTAATGTACAGTATGTAGGCTTACAAATTCATGTTTAACTGAATAAACCGTTGAACACGAGTAGCCTACATTTTATTGAGTATGTTTTTTTCTTCAAGTATCAAAGTAGAACAGCTTCCTCAAGCAGTCATTGATGCATTTTGGAAACAGGAGATGAGCCCCTGGTCTAATGCACCCTCTGTATTAAGAAACCCTATCTCAAAAGCTGACTTTTAGTTATTACTTGGGTAGCACACATATGAGCCATTTTAATATAGATTAATCTAGATTAATTTCAAGATTTCAGTGAGATTAATCTAGATTTAAAAAATTAATCTATGCCCACCCCTAAAAAAAACACAAGATGATGATTTACACTGGATAAATTAGGCCTACCTGTACAAATGGTGTAATTTAGCAGCAGGTAGGCTAAAAACAATATATACGTCCCGGGTAATCCCATACTTAAATCTGCTATGTTCAGCTACAAGTAGTAAATTTGTAAAGTAGTTAGTTTGAGGTGTATATGCTGTGGTTCTTGAAGGTGGACTGCGGCCAGATATGTGTTTTTTTTTTGGCCGGAGGGGGGTTTGGGCATGAGATTTCTGGTGTGGAGGTTGGGGGGGCCCCGGTTGGTGTCTTTGCTTGGGGCCCCCAAATACCTTGAAACGGCACTGCCCGCTGTAGAACTATTCTGAGCCTCACCCAAAGCATTTCAATGCATGTTATGTCCTGACATGATGTGCAAATGACAAATAAGAAGATAAGAAGTCTTTATTGTCTGTCTGAAGACAGAAATTCATCTTTGACATGACTTTACAGATCACAAATATACACAAAATCACAACAAAAATCCATCTTATACAATATACCACTTATAAAGGTTAAAATACTATTGAGTTCAGAATTGTAATTGCAGAAGGAACAAAAGATCTTCTATACACATTCTTCCGAGCCATTGGGACTTCATATCTCCTTCCTAATGGAAGTAACTGAAATGGTGTGTGTAATGGACGAGATGGGTCTGTAGTGGGATAAGATACAGTATGTATGGTGTATACAGTATAATTGTATAGTGCAGAGCCAAGTATATTAGTCTGGCCCTCTAAAAACGTTCTAGTTTCTCATGTGGCCCCTTGGAAAAATTAAGTGCCCACCCCTGCACCATAGTGTATGTGCACTGTAAAAAAATGTAAATGTGCCATATTTGTCAATTGTTTATGTTTATTTTAGGGCAGGTTATATTTAGGGCAGTCATGGCCTGGTGGTAGGGATCTGGTCTTGTGACCGGAGGATCGTGGGTTCGATCCCCAGACCTGAGGCCATGACTGAGGTGCCCCTGAGAAAGGCACCTAACCCTCAACTGCTCAATTGTATAAAAAATGAGATAAAAATGTAAGTCGCTCTGGATAAGGGCGACTGCCAAATGCCATAAATGTAAATGTATTTTGTTGTGCAGAGAGGACAAGTGTGAGCTGCAGTAGTCAATGAGAAAGCGCTGATCATACTACAATGATCAAACAGCTCCTCAAAACAGTACCGCGCATGCTAACAGAGTTAGCTATATAGCAGACAAACCAACTATTTAGCCTGATATATTTAATCAGCTATTATAATACAGCACTGTAAACTTCTGCTAATGGGCCAGGTGGTAATATGCATAGAATAATGACTCTTTGTTTATAATGCAACAGGATTATGCAACATCGGTAGTAACAATAGTTGTAATTTCAATGTAAAAGCAAAAAATAATAGATTGCAAAATGTAAGATCAGTATAAAAATCCAATCAAAAATAACATTTGACAAACTCACAATCAATTAGTAAAGATGAGGTGTCCACTAAAAGTGTTGCCCTTGAAACCACACGGAGACAACTTATAGGAGGCAGGTAAACGAGTGTTAACAACATCTCCTTTCTGCAGCTGCAGGGTAAGACCACCAGCAATGTATCTGTGTTCATTACCATGGTCAGTAAAACCATATTCATATAAGAAGAGCAGCTTCTCATTGTTCTTATACAATTGAACACCTGTATAGTAGCTCCCTAAACAGGTGGTGAACCTGACGTAGTAGACTCCTCTGACTGGAGCGGTCAACATTCCTGAAATAAGGCACACAAATCAGGTACTTTTCCACATAATATCATAATGAACCATTAACTGCAGAATGTGCAAATTAACTGAATCATGAAGTTGATTCATAGTCAACTGCTAGAAAATCTGCCTAAAATGATAATTTACTGCCAGTAGTCTAGAGAACATTTATCTGTTTATTTTCTTTTTTAAGAGGAGAGTGTGATTCTTTCCCCAGGCATAAACGAATGCGTTCAGTAATTTTCTAGAGTCATTAACCAATGAGGAGCAGAGAGAACAATTTCATTGGTCAAAATCCAATCATTTTTCCTGATTGGCTGACAACTTGTCAGTGAGCCAGCACACGAGGATGTTTGCAGCGGTGCAGAGGGAATCTGAGCGAGAACAGAGTAAATATGACTGAAAGATGGACACGTGTGCGTGGTGTGTGAATCATGCTTTCATATTCAAAAATGTGTTCTTGACTAGTGGCAGTTAATCAACACCATACATACCATACTTCACTGGTTTTTAGTGTAACTGAGTAAATAACATACTCACAACTCATGTCTGCATGTCATGACCCAAACTCCACTTCCCAGAACCCCACACTGCTAACCACACCTTCCAATCCCATAATTCCTTCCAGTTCTGATTCTTAACGTCACCTGTTTTGTGTTTTCCCACTAGTCTGATTAAAGTCTGGTCTTTCCACTCGTCTGTTTAAAGTCTGTTCTTCCCACTCATCTGTGTGGTTTACTATGTGTTTCCACATTGTTGTTTTACGTCTTTTGTCATAATCTGTCAGTTTCTGTTCTTTGCTATAATCGTCTGTTCTGTTTGCTGTGTTTCTGTCCATCCATGTTGAGATGAACACCTGGTTTTGGATTGTCTTTCTGTATATGAACCAGCCATATACTCTAGAAAAACTGCTCTTTATAAATATTAGTCCAGAAACACTGGAATGTTGAATTATTACTCCAGAAATACTGCACTGATGAATTATTACTCCAGAAATACTGCACAGTTGAATTATTACTCCAGCCTGACTGCAGTGTTTTCCAGTGCCATGGCTGCATCCAGAGGCGGTCTTTGCATAGAGGCATTGCTAGGCAATTGCCTTGGGCCCCTCCCACTGTAGCCCACTGTAGGGGCCCCCTGACTAGTTAACTTATTTCTCGCATATTAATTAGACATGTTGTGAGTACCTGTTTTTGGGCTGTAAGCTCCTCCAACATTTGTGATGACTTGAGAGTAGACCAGATTGGTGATGCTGTTCAAAGATCCCAAACTTGCAACATCAGCCGCTGAGAACGCCACCTTGGGTCTGTCTACAGAGTCCAACACCATCAGTGACACAGAACACATGGACTTGTACAACTCTTCTCCTAGTGGGTTCACCAGTGAGGGGTTTAAAGTTTACCTATGTCTTTCTTTAGGCTTTCCACATCACTTTCACTAGTAGCCAGTCTGGCATTAAGGGCTGTTGAGGAACATAATTGAGGATGATAAGTGAACATGAGGGTGAGTTTGTATGCTGTAGGGAGTCCTGCAGTCGTCAGTGTCAGGTTGGATCTGTGCTTATTTACCTGCACTTGTTTTCTTCAGTATCATTACTTGATTCTTACTGGCGTCTAGTGCAGTCTTTGTTGCTGTTCATGAAGCCATAATGAGAAACCAAAAATATTAACATGTGAATTATATGGTAATAATAACAAAACACATAAAGGGGACTCTCACAGACAGGTAGAACAGAGCAGTGTTGGTAAAATGCCCAACAGAACCACTCTGCCCACAGCTGTGGGGACACTAGAGTAGAAGAGATAAATAGGGAGGAAATTAAGAAAGAGCAGGTGTAGGTGATAATAAGCAGGTGATTGGTAAGGGGGCGTGGCCGTGAGGTGTGATTGGTGGATTCCTGGCTGAGTGTTGACTGAGGCATGACAATCGTATTTATTTACCTGTGTTCTGTTTCTTCAGGCTTTTAACTTCACCTTCAGATGCTGCTAACCTGTCCTTTACAGCAGACATCTCAGCTGTCTGTGCTGAAAGAATGAAAACAAATCTGTTTACTGGGGAAAACTCACCAAATATTTAAACGTTTTATAAAAATGCCCAACAGAACCACTCTGCTCACAGCTGTGGGGACACTAGAGTAGAAGAGATAAATAGGGAGGAAATTAAGAAGGAGCAGGTGTAGGTGATAATTAATAAGCAGGTGATTGGTAAGGGGGCGTGGCCGTGAGGTGTGATTGGTGGATTCTTGGCTGAGTGTTGACTGAGGCATGACAATCATATTTATTTACCTGTGTTCTGTTTCTTCAGCCTTTTAACTTCACCTTCAGAGGCTGCTAATCTGTCCTTCACAGCAGACATCTCAGCTGTCTGTGCTGAAAGAAGGAAAACAAATCTGTTTACTGGGGAAAACTCACCAAATATTTAAATGTTTTATAAAAGCAACATGTACATTTGTATAATCTACACCCCATGTTGTGTTTTTTGTTAGATAAGCTCTGTCCATGAACACCTAATTCCATTACCTGAAATCTCTTTATTCAAGATCTCCAGTTTATTCTCCATTTGTTTGGCCTGTTTGATCTGATGGGCAATTTTGCTCTTCAGGGCTGGCAAAGAATTGATCATTGAACTCAAACCATGAACTCAAATGTTTCAGTTGTTAAATACAAAATTGGAAAACCAAAAAATATCAAAATCTTTATTTGGTGAATAGTTACTGTTGTTATATATCTGAACATCCAAACAGAAAAAGCACCAAATCACTCTTACCCGTGTTTTCCTGCTGCACGTATTTCATCTCCGTCTTCAGCTCCACCAGAGCGGTTCCTTGCTGGTACATAGTGTCTTTAAGCTGCTTCAACTCAGTATGGAGGTTTGTTGGATTTGAAGCTTCAGCACTTTCAGCTTCCTGCAGGCTGTTGTGGACCAGCAGCAGTAGAGTTACAACAACACTTCTCTTCATCTTGACCACCTCTCTCAGTGTGTGGAGATAAACTGCTCTTCTTATACACCTACTGAGATGAGCAGTTCTCAGATCTTACCATGATGAGGCCACTCACACTTCCTCCTTTGTTACACTGCCAAATAAGGCAGTGATGCTTCTTACCACATTTGCTTTCCTACAGGAGGAACCCTGAAGTGGAAGAGTCCACCTGTTTGATCCTGCAGCTTCTAGGAGGTCACTGGTCTTCAAATGTCTTCTTTCTTTGCAGAAGGTTTAGTAACATCCATAAGTCTCATTAAGCTATGAATCTAACCCTCTGCAGTACACTTGCAATTATGTTGTGAAGCATCAACATCATTTATGTTTATGAAACACCTTTGTGTAACCTTTCCTCTTTTCCTCTAAAATTCAGTATGTTATCAGCATGAGGTTTATCTAAATGCTGTGTCAGTTATCTTGATTGCAAAATTGTATCTTGGGTGTTATTAAATGTATGTGAATAATTTCAAAGGCTTCAACGATTTCCAAAACATTCTAATAAATGAGAACATCAGAGATAACAATAATTGTTATAATTGAATCGTAATTGGTCAATAATTTATGTGAATGATTTTCAGATGTGTTCTGTGTTTCATTTCATGGTTGTATTGAGCAATCTTTGTGCTGCTCTGACAATGATGAGATGAGGAATCTTATCTGCATCACAACTTCATACCAACTAATTTCACAGGTCAGTGTTAACGTACTGTTGCTCAAGACGACCACATTTCTTGTTACATAATACATAGTGCAATTATGCAAGCGTTCAACACACCACCACCAATAACTGCACCAATACCAACGATACCTGCACAAGATCAGAAGGATCAGGGGATAATAGATGGTCTAGTACAGTGGAAGTCCACACTCAACACTCTCATTATTACTAACGTGTTCTTATGTTTTGATGATTCATCCCAGTGGTTCTCAGTCTGCTACACATATCAGAACTTCCCATGTTTACACCTGATCCAGCTAACAGACTAATGAACAACCTGTCCAGGTTGAGAAGGATATGTTTACCCAGAGAGAACTACATCCAGGAAATGGTCCAGTGAACCCACTCACCTAAACAAGCCGTGCTGTGTGTTCAGTACTGACGGTGCTGTTTTTATGACCAACTCTGGACTCTAAAAATGAGCCTGTACTACAGTGTAATCCTCCATAACAGTGATATAAGTAGAGTGATGTGAGTGACATGTTAAAGAAGGCTGATCTGAGTCTGTGTAACGATTCTGTTGTGGACTTGGGTAAAGTAGGACACAAACGCGTAGAGACCAGGGTTGCATTTGCAGTAGACTGTATATTTAATTTAGAATCCAAAGACAGATGACCAATTGACAAACTCCCGACACGGTGACGAGACCGACGAGGCATTCTGGACAGACCATGAAACACTGGGATTACATCACCTCACTAATACCTCAATATAACAATATTAAGACAGAACAATGACATCTCTTAACATGGTGACTTAATGAACGAGGCAGTACATAATGCATGTAACATGGCCAGTAACACTCTTTACGTGACGACTAGATCACCGACAGTACATAACACATGCAACCTGGGCAGTAACACTCTTTACGTGACGACTAGATCACCGACAGTACATAACACATGCAACCTGGGCAGTAACACTCTTTACGTGACGACTAGATCACCGACAGTACATAACACATGCAACATGGGCAGTAACACTCTTTACGTGACAACTAGATCACCGAGGCATTTAAATAAACCACATAACATTATGGGTAGTAACAACTCTTTAAACGGTGACCAGATCAACAAGACATTAGAAACAACCACGTCAGTAGTCTTTGATAATTCGTGTGTGAAAGGGAGTAAATGCCTAGATTTAGAAAAGACAAACGAAACTTTAAGTATTCAGCTACATAGGACTTTGACCACGTAACTCAAAATTAGAACACACGCGGACATGAACCTTAATATAAAAACATTGACAGACAGGGAAATCAAAAGAACAAACACGGACAACGACCAAAACTAACAGGGTTGCGAACTAGAAGAACAACGTTTCCCCAAAGGCAACGGCCAACCCCGAAGGAGACAAATACACGATAACCATAACAACATAACTTGTAATAACCAAAGACAGAACAGACTGATAAAGACTAAAACGAAGACTAAAGTGAATCGACTAAAATCTAGAGCACTGACAGACGGCACTGGACAACCTGGAAACGCGGAGGGCATGAAACAACGATCGCCAAAGACCGTGTCCTAACTAAGGATTTAAATACCCACTTATTTAAACAACAATGAGGTACAGGTGAGACCCATAATACCAAGGGCTGGAACAAGGCGGTGCAAAACACTAAAACCGGCGAATAAACGTAAGTAAATGAGGGGGGGGCGGAGTAACGCGTTACAGAACCCCCCTCCTACGCGTGCCACTCCGGGGCACGCACGATCCAAACCAAAACCATTTCCCGAAACTAAGGAGGCCGAATAGGGAATCCTGAAGATAATGTAGCAGCTGAAAAACCTAAAGAGGAGGCACGTGATGCGACCGGAGCCACTGAAGCCGAAACAGAAGAAAGGGGAACAAAATCAGAACAACCAGGAGAAGACGTAGGCACGGACTCAGACTCAACACACGACCACCCCATACGAGAGGAACAGGCAGAGGCGGGGCCAGGAACAACCAACGGGACGAGATCACCATCAGGACTAACCGAACCAGGGGTCACAAAACTGAGAGAGCCAGAGACAAAAGGCCCTGTAGAGAATCCACAATCAGGCCCAGCGTCTACACCAGAAGACACAACCGGACCTCGAGCAGAGCACGGGTAATTAGAAGACCCAGAAGGCAGAGGAACTAAGGGGACCGATGCGACCCTGGAAATTGACTGAGGCAAGGGTACCTGTTGCGGAGAACCCTGGTGGCATGTTGGAATGGGCACAGTAGGAGAAACAGAAGAGAAAAACCCAGGGGCAGAAGACAATTCCAACACAGACATAATCACACTAAGAACAACAGACATAGGAACTGGAACCAAATTAACAACAACACGAGGAACCCACATTGTAACATTAGAACTAAACATTCCAACAGGAGGCAACACAATAGAAACAGGGACAAGTACATAACCAGGGGATGGTGCCAAAAACATAGGCATAGTCTTAGAGTCCATGCATGCAATGAAGTCAGTTACTGTCTTCAACACTGATGCCGGTTTCGTCTCTGTGCCTATGGAACTCTGATCTCCTAGATCCAAAGGGACAGTCTGGGTGAACCTCTCGATGTTATCAGCAGATCCTTCCTGGGTAACAGGGTCAGGGAGTAATCCAGAAGACTGGGGAGCAGAAGACGGAAGCGACCATTCCCGGGTCGCGGGAGCGACAGATAACTCCCTCTGAAGTGCAGGTGTATGCAGCACAGGCCTCTCCAAAGCCCTCTGAGCCGAAACCAGCCCAGAGACAGCGTTGTTGGGGGGCATTGCTACCGAGGAGACAGCTGGAGGTATAGGAGGCCCTGTGATAGCAGGAGGGCCAGGGAGTGTTTCAACCAGGGTGGCATCGCTAGGAAACGCAACAGTCATGATGACCTCACTAGAGGGCGTTGCTGCCAGAGACATAGCATCAGTAAGCACGGCCGCCGGGAGAGCGTCATCAGCAGGCGCGTCCAAAGGAACATTACAGAGTGGCCTGGTGGCCAAGGAGATGTCCAGAGGCATCGGGGCCAACGAGACGCCAGGGAGCGTGGAGGCCTGAGGGACGCCAGGGAGCGTGGAGGCCTGAGGGACGCCAGGGAGCGTGGAGGCCTGAGGGACGCCAGGGAGCGTGGAGGCCTGAGGGACGCCAGGGAGCGTGGAGGCCTGAGGGACGCCAGGGAGCGTGGAGGCCTGAGGGACGCCAGGGAGCGTGGAGGCCTGAGGGACGCCAGGGAGCGTGGAGGCCTGAGGGACGCCAGGGAGCGTGGAGGCCTGAGCAGTAGCTTCGGTATGCAGAGCCTCCTGGAGAAACTGGGTTGGTATTGAGGGAGCAGGCCGAAGAGCTGCCTCTATCTTTCTTCGTAAAGTCATCAAACTTTTAACATGAATGAGTGGATCATCTGTGTTGGCCATGAAAGATCTATTCCTGAACTCCCCCACTACCATTGGATATAGAGAAAAACGTTTAAACATCAAAATAAAAAAGTCCTCTAAAGAAAACCCGGTCCCCTTCTCATCCAATTTTGTACCGAGTGTCTTTTTAGCCCAAACCAACGCCTTTCCGGTGAGAAACTGGCACAAAAACTGAATTTTAACATGTTCCGGAGGAGGAGAACATAACAAAAATTGAAAAAACAATCTACTTTGAAAAACAAAGTCCTCAACCGTCCCCTCTCCATTATATATCTTAGGGGGGTCACGCCGAGAGAACAATAGGCATGGCGCACTTATTACCGGAGTGTCTGTCAAATCAGTATTGGGTCTCTCGCTGTGTCCATTTAAAGGGCGATCGTTCTGTAACGATTCTGTTGTGGACTTGGGTAAAGTAGGACACAAACGCGTAGAGACCAGGGTTGCATTTGCAGTAGACTGTATATTTAATTTAGAATCCAAAGACAGATGACCAATTGACAAACTCCCGACACGGTGACGAGACCGACGAGGCATTCTGGACAGACCATGAAACACTGGGATTACATCACCTCACTAATACCTCAATATAACAATATTAAGACAGAACAATGACATCTCTTAACATGGTGACTTAATGAACGAGGCAGTACATAATGCATGTAACATGGCCAGTAACACTCTTTACGTGACGACTAGATCACCGACAGTACATAACACATGCAACCTGGGCAGTAACACTCTTTACGTGACGACTAGATCACCGACAGTACATAACACATGCAACCTGGGCAGTAACACTCTTTACGTGACGACTAGATCACCGACAGTACATAACACATGCAACATGGGCAGTAACACTCTTTACGTGACAACTAGATCACCGAGGCATTTAAATAAACCACATAACATTATGGGTAGTAACAACTCTTTAAACGGTGACCAGATCAACAAGACATTAGAAACAACCACGTCAGTAGTCTTTGATAATTCGTGTGTGAAAGGGAGTAAATGCCTAGATTTAGAAAAGACAAACGAAACTTTAAGTATTCAGCTACATAGGACTTTGACCACGTAACTCAAAATTAGAACACACGCGGACATGAACCTTAATATAAAAACATTGACAGACAGGGAAATCAAAAGAACAAACACGGACAACGACCAAAACTAACAGGGTTGCGAACTAGAAGAACAACGTTTCCCCAAAGGCAACGGCCAACCCCGAAGGAGACAAATACACGATAACCATAACAACATAACTTGTAATAACCAAAGACAGAACAGACTGATAAAGACTAAAACGAAGACTAAAGTGAATCGACTAAAATCTAGAGCACTGACAGACGGCACTGGACAACCTGGAAACGCGGAGGGCATGAAACAACGATCGCCAAAGACCGTGTCCTAACTAAGGATTTAAATACCCACTTATTTAAACAACAATGAGGTACAGGTGAGACCCATAATACCAAGGGCTGGAACAAGGCGGTGCAAAACACTAAAACCGGCGAATAAACGTAAGTAAATGAGGGGGGGGCGGAGTAACGCGTTACAGTCTGATAGAGAAGACCTGGCTCTGGTCAAGGTGAGTATATCGTCTGGTATAATTGTGTCTTGTGTGTAGCTGCTCAGATTTGAAAAACCATTTCTCAAAGCTCCTGAAACACAGGTGTTCCTTCCCAAGGAGGTTTGGAGCTCTTAAGTGTGTGCTGAACTAAATAAAATCACTTTTATATTACAAATACATCTGACGATGCTTTGCCTTCACTCGCTTTACGTGAGTGAAGCCTTGGCCAGGAGGATTTGATGTCATCTGGTGGTACCCATCGTTCACTGGGCGTTTCCACCCTTATCCACAACACCCTCCCGATGGCGGGCCGGCAGTGGTGGCCAAGTCACTGCCCATCTCCTCCTCCTGGCTTCCAGCCGAACTCCTCTCTCCTACTCCATAACCAGCAAGAGGCCCTCTCTGCTGCCTCCCCCATCCTGCGAGCTGCTGCCTTTCTCTCCTTCCCTGTCATTCCAATGGCTGTAAGCATTTTCCACAATGACTGAGCCGGGAATCCTCTACAGCCGACATCGACTGGGAAAAGCCATGCCTGCAATCCCTTCCCCCTGCAATCATGCAGTAGGTCTTGGTATTTGGCTCTCTTTCTTTCATAGATCTGTTCACACCCCTCCTCCCATGGGACTGTAAGTTCAATGAGGATGATCTTTTTTGCGTCTTCCGACCACAGTACCATTTCCGGTCTAAGGGTTGTCTGAACAACCTGGGGGAACTTCAGCCTTCCTCCAAGGTCGACCTTCATTTCCCATGCCTGGGCCTTTTGTAGCAGACTAGTTCTTGTTATTGCTGTGGTTGGTGGCTTTTCCCCCTCCCTTACAAACTGGATTGCTGTCGTTTTCCGCAGAGGTTGACATTTCTTTTTCCTCTCCTGCTCTAAGGTGTTAGCCAGTGTCATGAGCACCTTGTCGTGGCGCCACCTGTACCTTCCTTGGGTTAGTGCTGTTTTACACCCAGAGAGGATGTGTGCCATGGTGCCCATCTCTGGCAAAGCCTGCACAATGGGTCCTCTCTCAGGCCCCACCTTTGCAAGTTCGTTGGGGTTGGGAGTGTGTCATACAATGGGAGTGTGTCATTTTTTTTATCTGGAATGAAGATCATGTTTCAGTCTTTTGTCTTTGTTCTTCTGGACCTTTGGCTCCTTTGACATATTAAACCATCATCCTCTCTGTTCTCTCCAGGCTTGGTGTGACTGGATCTGCATTGAAATCGGGCAACACGGTGGCTTGGTGGTTAGCATGTTTGCCTCTCAGCACTGGGGTCTTGGGTTCAAGTCCCTATCTGAGTGGAGTTTCCATGTTCTCCCCGTGTCTGCGTGGGTTTCCTCCCACAGTCCAAAGACATGGAGGTTAGGTAAATTGGCATTCCCTGATTCCCTGACAAATTGTTCCTGAGTGTGTCTGTGTGTCTTCATGTCCAATAAAAGCAGTTGTCTGAGTGTCTGTGCATGAATGTGTGTGCTTGTATGTCCAGTGGTGGATGGTGCTCTGCCACTAGGGTCTGTCCTCTCTCCCCTTCCTGCACCCCATTCAGTCCCCCAGGGGGCTGTGGCTTCCGGTAGAAATACGCTGTGCGCAATTGGCTGCCGCTTCTTGCCGGTGTGTGAATGGTAGTGTAAGAGTTGTACCTGTGTTAAAATTGTAAAGCGACCTTGAGTACCTAGAAAGGCGCTATATAAATTGAACATTCATTCATTCAAATGGTTCCAATCCTATCTGGACGGTTGAATCTATCAGGTAACGTGGAGAGGATTCACATCCAATCCATGTAGACTCTCTCCCTGTGTGCCCCAGGGCTCAGTACTAGAAACTCTTCTCTTCTCTATGTAAGCCCATTTACTTCTCTCCTTCCCTTCTGTACAGGAACTCCCTGCCCTCTCCATCACCTCACAGAAGTTCTCCCCCTGACCCTGAGACACTCCTTGTGGTTCACCCCTCTAACCTTCTCTCTCTCACACACCCCTCTCCCCTCACTGTACCAATTCTCTTATCACACACACACACACACACACACACTCTCCTCCCCAGTGCACTGAGGTTGAGTAAGAGGCTGTGGACACCAACACTCTGTACATCTCCTGGAGTTCGTCCAGCTCCTCTACATGTTCCTAGTGCAGCACTGATTCACTCTCACTGCTCTCAACACCATTCATACAGATTTCTCCCAATACACAGTGTGCTCAGACTGTTCTTTACATATTTTTTGCACTTTCACTGTAACACATTTAGCCATAAGTCTATTTTCTTAGTACATTAGCAAACATGAAAACATTTTGGAAATGATTAGACATATTTCCAGTGTTTTTATAGTTTGTTTTGATTCTGTTATGATTGTACCTTTGGATTTAAACTTGGAATCACACAGTAAATCTGCCATTAGACCAGAAGGTGGTAATCTGCATATTTAAAATAATGAGACTTCATTTATTATACAACCAGATCAGATCATTTATTTTAAATGTTGTCTTTTCTGAGCCAGAAGTACAGAATGGAAAACAAATTGCCAAAAATAAGATCAGTATTAAAGTTTTAAGATGACTTCACACCAAAAATATCAACCAAAGAACTCACATAGTAAAGATTAGGAAGCCACTAAAAGTGTTTCGATTGGTGTCCCTTTCATTCAGCATATATCTTTGTGGTAAGCGTATATTAACTAAATCTCCAGGCTCCAGGTGCAGTGTCAGGCCACCAGTGATGTATCGGACATTGCCATTGACATTATACTCAGGAAGGTACAGCAGCTTATCTTGGTTCTTGTACAGACAAACCACTGAATGATGACTAGTACATTCTGAGGAACTGGTGAACCTGAAGTAGTAGACTCCTCTGACAGGAGCTGTAAACATTCCTGAAATAAGACAAACATCTTTTACACTTATAATAATAATAATAAATTTTATTTAAAGTGCCTTTCATAAACACCCAAGGACACTGTACAGATAACATGGGAGAAAGGTCAGGTACAGCAGTAAATAATACAAAACAATTAAGAAATGTTAAAATCAGTCCGAAACAGAAGTGTTTTCAGTTCAGATTTGAAAGTCTTGAGTGAAGTGCAGGAACGCAGGGAAATGGGGAGCGAGTTCCAAAGCTTTGGGCCAACAACGCTGAAGGCTCGTTCACCGAACCCTTGTAGCCGGACTGGAGGAACAACCAAGAGGTGAGCATCGGCGGAACGGAGAGAACGTGCAGGACAGTGTGAAACTAGCGAGGACAGGTAAGGGGGGGCCAGGTTCTGTAGTGAACGGAAGACCAAGAGTAATGTCTTGTACTGAATGTGGTATTGGATGGGTAGCCAATGAAGCGATATCAGTTTTGGGGTGATGTGCTCAGATGCTTTAGACCGTGTTAGGACCCTGGCAGCAGAATTCTGCACATGCTGGAGCTTCTTGATTTTACTGGCCGGCAGTCCAGCCAACAGAGCATTGCGGTAGTCCAGACGACTCATAACAAAAGCATGAACAAGAGTTTCAGCTGCAGAGTCAGTGAGTCAAGGGTGGAGTTTAGCGATGTTTCTTAGATGGAAGAAAGCAGTTTTAGTAATGTTATTGATATGGGCTTCCAATGTGAGGGCTGAGTCCAAGATAACACCCAGATTACGGACAGTAGGTGATGTGGATGTAACGAATCCAGGAATTGAGATGGATGGTTGAACAAGTTTCCGAAGAGTGGGTGAGGAGGTAATGAGAATGGCCTCAGACTTGCTATTATTTAGATTGAGAAAGTTCTTTGCCATCCAGGAATTGACATCATGGAGACAGCTGAGCAAGGATCCAGGAGGTTGAAGATCCGAGGGCTTGGAACAGACATAGATTTGGGTGTCGTCAGCATAGCAGTGGAACTGGAGGCCATGTTGTCGAATGATATTACCAAGGGGGAGGAGGTAGATTATAAAAAGAAGTGGGCCAAGGACCGAGCCTTGAGGTACACCAGACGTTACAGCAGAGCAGGTGGATCTAAAGCCGCTGAGGGAAACAAACTGCTGGCGGTCAGAGAGGTACGACTCAAACCATGATAGCACCGTATCAGATAGTCCAGTCCAGAGTTTCAGCCGGGACAACAGTGTAGAGTGGCAAACTGTGTCGAATGCTGCAGTGAGGTCAAGTAGAACCAAGATGTTAACTAGTCCAGAATCGGCTGCTAATAGAAGATCGTTCATCACTCGGACTAAAGCAGTTTCAGTGCTGTGGTTACTCCTGAACCCAGACTGGAACTGCTCAAATAGATTATTAGATGATAAATAGTCCTTTAATTGAGTGGCAACCACACGCTCAAGCAGCTTACTGAGAAAAGGGCGGTTGGATATGGGATGGTAATTACTGAGGTCCTCGGGAGCCAAACCAGGTTTCTTAAGGATAGGGGTGATGGCAGCCAATTTCAGTGAGGGGGGAACAATGCCAGAGGCAAGGGAAGCGTTAATAGTCCTGGTGAAGAGAGGACAGAGTGAGGACAGACAGTCTTTAACCAGGCATGTAGGCAGAGGATCCAAAACACAGGAGGTTGGTTTTGCAGACTTGATGTACATCACTACTGTGGTGGCATCCACTGGAGTGAAAGTTGAAAAGCAACAGCTGACTGGAGGACTTTGTTGAACAGGGTCAGAAGAGGAGTTTGTGAGGGCTATGCCAGCATGAATGTTCCTAATTTTCTCTTCAAAAAATGTCATGAATTTGCTACACAGCATTGATGATGGAGTGAGGGCAAAGTTATTAGCAGGCCTTAAAAGCTTGTTAACTGTGGAAAATATCGCTTTGGGATTGCCATGACAGTCTCTGATGTTGGTGGAGTTATAAGCTGATTTAGCGTTATTGAGGGCAGCTTTGTAAACAAGGAGATGGTCGTTGTAAGCATCTAGATGAACTGTTAGTCCAGACTTTTTGCTGAGGCATTCAAGTTGTCGTCCTTTAGCTTTCCTTAACCTCAGCTCAGGGGTGTACCAGGGGGCAGAGTGGCGAAAGGTGACTTGACGAGAACGCAGCGGCGCATGAAGATCCAGGGCGGACATAGCCGTATTGGTATAGTGGTTAGTAAGGACTTCAACAGAGGCCGGTGCTGGTGGGACAGGGACAGAGTCAATGGTATTCATGAGATGAGAGGGACAGACATTCCTAATACTCCTGAAGGATATTTTGCGTGACAGATGACCTCTATTGAGTTGAGCTGAAGCAGCTAGTTCAAAGGAGATTAAACTGTGGTCAGAGATCTGAGGGTCAGTAGTAAGCAGGTTAACTAGAGACACCTGAGGGGTGGAACAAGCCAGGTCTAAAATGTGACCATGCTTATGAGTAGCAGTGACAACATGCTGAGTAAGGTCAAAGCACTTTAACAAGTTTAGAAGATTAGTTGAGTGGGGATCACCATTCACAGCAATATGTACATTAAAATCACCTAAGACGCAGATTGAAGTGTAAAAAGGGTAGAGAGTGGCGAGCAACTCTGAAAATTCAGCCAAGAAAGTGGATACCAAGTTTGATTTGGGGGGTCGATACACCAGGAGCACTAATAAAGGTGTGGACCCAGAGACTTTCAGGGCAAGGCATTCAAACGATGAGACCGGGTTAACAGGCACTGAAATGACCTTAAACACAGACCGATAAAGAGCAGCAAGTCCACCACCATGACCAACTGCCCGTGGCTTGTCAATGTACTGGTACCCAGTAGGTATTGCTTCATTAAGCTGGAGGTATTCACCATGCTGCTGCCAGGTGTTAGTTAGGAACAAGAAGTCAAAATTATTGGCCAAGATGACATCAGCTATAAGAGGTGCCTTGTTATTGAGTGAACGCACATTTAGAAGTGCAAGTTTAGTGTTAGAACATGAGATGGGAGAGTGTAGCACATGCCGATCAGTGGACAGAAAAACTTTTAGAAGCACAGAGTGGTCAATGGAGCGTGGAGTAACAGATGGACGATGTTCTGAGGAATGTACTGAGGACGATGTAAACTGGGAATGATGAGATGAAAGCCGGTTAGAAGTCCAGATAGTGGGAATGCATCCAGGTCTAGGTACAGATGAATAATGGACCTTAGGTTTGGAGGAAGAGGTGCCACGGTGAGTGTAACGTTTACGGCGAGCTATACCCAGGGCAGCACATGTAGTAGCAATGGACGTAGGGAGGCGGACAATCCTACGATTGAGCTGCAGAAGTTCGTAAGGAGTGTAGAACAGCATCGTATCTGTCGAGTGAAGTGTGATCAATGACAACAGGATGAAAACATAGAAGACTTGGGTTAAAGAGTTAGGCGGCGAAACAGCGAGCATAAACAATAGCGCTTAGCATTAGCATAGCAACCACTATAAACACTCAGCAGGACGAAGTGCAAAGAAAACAAACAGCAAACGAGAAAGTAGAGACTTACTCGAA
The DNA here is from genome assembly GCF_052324685.1 of Brachyhypopomus gauderio. NCBI lineage: Eukaryota > Metazoa > Chordata > Actinopteri > Gymnotiformes > Hypopomidae > Brachyhypopomus > Brachyhypopomus gauderio. The sequence goes on from NW_027506901.1 coordinate 533,625, forward strand.
TGAAGCGTGATCAGTAATAACAGGATGAAAACATAGAAGACTCGGGTTAAAGAGTTAAGCGGCGAGCAAAAACAATAGTGCTTAGCATTAGCATAGCAACCACTGTAAACAATGGCTGTTATCATTAGCACAGCAAAGCGAAACAACCTACGAAAGAAGCGACCGGTAAGATGTAAAAACCGCGGAGTCACAAAGGTATAAAACGGTAATATAAAGGTAAATAAAACTAAAAACATGAGACAAAACTAAAATGAAATCGAGGTTTTTGTGAAAATAAAAAACCTTTAATTATGCACTTATAATTAAAGAATGAACAAGGCTATGAACTGCTGATTCATTCAAACATCAGTTTTTGATAATCAACCACTAGAAATCTAATATTCTAGCTTTGAAATTTGGAGTTTCATTCTGCATATGAACCAGCCTTATATTCCAAAAATAATCCAGAAATACTGCACAGTTGAAGTATTACTCCAGAAATACTGCAGTTGAACTATTACTCCAGAAATACTGCACAGTTGAATTATTACTCCAGCCTGACTGCAGTGTTTTCCAGTGCCATGGCTGCATCTGTGGTACACTGAAGGTTCTGATCGCTCCTGATCTGATGTGTAGACATGTTGTGAGTACCTGTTTTTGGGCTGTAAGCTCCTCCAACATTTGTGATGACTTGAGAGTAGACCAGATTGGTGATGCTGTTCACAGGTCCAAAACTTTCAGCCAGAGCTGCTGAGAACGCCACCTTGGGTCTGTCTACAGAGTCCAACACCATCAGTGACACAGAACACATGGACTTGTACAACTCTTCTCCTAGTGGGTTCACCAGTGAGGGGTTTAAAGTTTACCTATGTTTGCTCTTTTCAGATAGTCCATATCACTTTCACTAGTAGCCAGTCTGGCATTAAGGGCTGTTGAGGAACATAATTGAGAATAAGTGAATATGAGGGGGAGTTTGTATGCTGTAGGGAGTCCTGCAGTCATCAGTGTCAGGTTGGATCTGTGCTCATTTACCTGCACTTGTTTTCTCCAGTATCATTACTTGATTCTTACTGGCGTCTAGTGCAGTCTCTGTTTCTGTTCATGAAGCCATAAAGAGAAACCAAAAATATTAACATGTGAATTATATGGTAATAATAACAAAACACATAAAGGGGACTCTCACAGACAGGTAGAACAGAGCAGTGTTGGTAAAATGCCCAACAGAACCACTCTGCCTACAGCTGTGTGGACACTAGAGTAGAAGAGATAAATAGGGAGGAAATTAAGAAAGAGCAGGTGTAGGTGATAATTAATAAGCAGGTGATTGGTAAGGGGGCGTGGCCATGAGGTGTGATTGGTGGATTCCTGGCTGAGTGTTGACTGAGGCATTACAATCGTATTTATTTACCTGTGTTCTGTATCTTCAGGCTTTTAACTTCACCTTCAGAGGCTGCTAATCTGTCCTTCACAGCAGACATCTCAGTTGTCTGTGCTGAAAGAAGGAAAACAAATCTGTTTACTGGGGAAAACTCACCAAATATTTAAATGTTTTATAAAAATGTCCAACAGAACCACTCTGCCCACAGCTGTGGGGACACTAGAGTAGAAGAGATAAATAGGGAGGAAATTAAGAAGGAGCAGGTGTAGGTGATAATTAATAAGCAGGTGATTGGTAAGTGTTGACTGAAGCATGACAATCATAATTATTTACCTGCATTCTGTTTCTTCAGCCTTTTAACTTCACCTTCAGATGCTGCTAACCTGTCCTTCACAGCAGACATCTCAGCTGTCTGTGCTGAAAGAAGGAAAAAAAATCTGTTTACTGGGGAAAACTCACCAAATATTTAAACGTTTTATAAAAGCAACATGTTCATTTGTATGATCTACACCCCATGTTGTGTTTTTTGTTAGATAAGCTCTGTCCATGAACACCTAATTCCATTACCTGAAATCTCTTTATTCAAGATCTCCACTTTATTTTCCATTTGTTTGGTCTTTTTGATCCGTTGGGCAATTTTGCTCTTCAGGGCTGGCAAAGAATTTATCATTGAACTCAAACCATGAACTCAAATGTTTCAGTTGTTTAAGACAAAATTGGAAAACCAAAAAATATCAAAATCTTTATTTGGTGAATAGTTACTGTTGTTATATATCTGAACATCCAAACAGAAAAAGCACCAAATCACTCTTACCCGTGTTTTCCTGCTGCACGTATTTCATCTCCGTCTTCAGCTCCACCAGAGCGGTTCCTTGCTGGTACATAGTGTCTTTAAGCTGCTTCAACTCAGTATGGAGGTTTGTTGGATTTGAAGCTTCAGCACTTTCAGCTTCCTGCAGGCTGTTGTGGACCAGCAGCAGTAGAGTTACAACAACACTTCTCTTCATCTTGACCAACTCTCTCAGTGTATGGAGATAAACTGCTCTTCTTATACACCTACTGAGATGAGCAGTTCTCAGATCTTACCATGATGAGGCCACTCACACTTCCTCCTTTGTTCCACTGCCAAATAAGGCAGTGATGCTTCTTACCACATTTGCTTTCCTACAGGAGGAACCCTGAAGTGGAGGAGTCCACCTGTGTGATCCTGCAGCTTCTAGGAGGTCACTGGTCTTCAAATGTCTTCTTTCTTTGCAGAAGGTTTAGTAACATCCATAAGTCTCATTAACCCATGGATCTAACCCTCTGCAGTACACTTGCAATTATGTTGTGAAGCATCAACATCATTTATGTTTAAGAAACACCTTTGTGTAACCTTTCCTCTCTGTCAAATCTTACTAAAATTCAGTATGTTATCAGCATGAAGTTCATCTAATGCTGTGTCAGTTATCTTGATTGCAAAATTGTATCTTGGGTGTTATTAAATGTATGTGAATCATTTCAAAGGCCTTAAAGATTTCCAAAACATTCTAATAAATGAGAACACCAGAGATAACAATAATAGTTATCATTGAATCATAATTAGTCAATAGTTTATGTGAATGATGTGTTCTGTGTTTCATTTCATGGTTGTATTGAGCAATCTTTGTGCTGCTCTGACAATGACGAGATGAGGAATCTTATCTGCATCACAAATTCATACCAACTCATTTCACAGGTCAGTGTTAACGTACTGTTGCTCAAGATGACCACATTTAATAATAATAATAATAATACATTTTATTTCTATAGCGCTTTTAGAGACCTCAAAGACACTTTACATTAAAATAGTATTCACAGTAACATAAAAGCATAAAACAGACACCATCAACAACAACAACAGTATAATTGCTAGGACTAAGGCCACAAAATCTCAATAAAAATAAAACAATAAAATTACAATTTAAAAGCTAATCGAAACAGATGGGTTTTGAGGAGTGATTTGAAGGTTGGTAGGTCAGAACAGTCGCGTAATTGTTGAGGGAGAGAGTTCCAAAGTGATGGAGCAGCAACAGAAAACGCTCTATCACCCCAGGTCCGATGCTTGGTCCTAGTGCTAATTGACAGGAGATTGGCATTGGAGGAGCGAAGGCAACGGGATGGAGTATGAAAATGTAAAAGATCAGTGAGGTAAGAGGGGGTCTGACCGTGGAGGGTCTTGTGCGTAAGCAGAATCATTTTGTACTGTATGCGTTGGGGGACAGGAAGCCAGTGAAGTTTTTGAAGAACAGGTGTAATGTGGTCATGAGAACGTGTGTGAGTAAGGAGACGGGCAGCTGAGTTTTGAATATACTGAAGTTTTTTGAGGACTTTGTTAGATGAACCATAAAGAATGCTATTACAGTAGTAGACATTTCTTGTTACATAATACATAGTGCAATTATGCAAGTGTTCAACACACCACCACCAATAACAGCACCAATACCAACGATACCTGCACAAGGTCAGAAGGATCAGGGGATAATAGATTATCAAAGGTGACGCCCAGGTTCTTAACACATTGTCTGGCATTCAGATTCATTTGATTTAAATAAGTCTGGACATCATTCCTTTGTGAATCACTGCCAAGAACAAGAACCTCTGTCTTCTGTTTATTTAACTGTAGAAAATTGTTAGACATCCATGTCTGTATATCATCTATGCAGTCAAACAGTGAGCAAATTGATTTTAGGGCTTTAGGTTCTAGCGAGATATACAGTTGAGTGTCATCTGCATATTGATGATAACTAATACCATGTTTATTAATGATGTGTGGTAACGGAAGCATATATAGGTTGAATAGTAACGGCCCAAGAATTGATCCTTGGGGGACGCCACAAATTATTTTTTGACATGTGGAGGAAGAGGTACCTAATGCTACATAGTAATCACGCCCAGTTAGGTATGATCTAAACCAGTCTAAGACTAAGCCACTAAGGCCTACCCAGCTCTGTAGTCGATCAAGAAGTATTTCATGATCAACGGTGTCAAAAGCAGCGCTTAAATCTAGCAGAAAAAGGACTGAGATTTTGCCTGCATCCTTATTCAATCTCAAGTCATTTGCTACCTTAACTAGGGCTGTTTCAGTGCTGTGGAGAGCTCTGAAACCAGATTGAAAAGTGTCATTTATTTGATTTACTTTGACATAGTCATTCAACTATTTTGCTAAGAAAGGAAAGGTTAGATATAGGTCGATAATTATTAAGAATTGTGGGATCAAGATTTCTGTTCTTTAATAGTGGTTTAACCATTGCAGTTTTAAAAATTTTAGGGAATTCACCCAATTGCAGAGACTGATTAACAATCGTTAGAACTTCATTTGCTAATGAGCTCAGAACCTGCTTGAAAAAGCTTGTTGGTAGAGGGTCCAGTTCACAAGTAGAGGATTTTAGTGATGAGATCACATCAAGTAGTGTTACCATGTCAACTTCTTGGAAATAAGACATATTAAAGTTAGGCTGAGTAACTGATGTAAGGGTTGATGGTCTATTAGTGCTTGTTGCTATGTTCTGCCTTATACTAGTAATCTTGTCCCTAAAAAATATAGCAAACTCCTCACATTTTTCAACTGAAACAGTCTCAGGGAAGCCACAGGAGGTGGGGTTTACTAGCTGATCTATGCTTCTGAACAAGACAGCTGAATTATTATTGGATGAATTGATTAAGGTAGAGAAATAGTTTTTCCTTGCTGATTTCACTTCACTGTTGTAATTCTGCAATGTTGTTTTATAAATATCAAAATGTACTTGCAATTTTGACCTGTGCCAATGTCTCTCAGCCTGCCTACAATCTTGCCTAAATTTTACAATAGATGGAGTATTTCTCCAGGGCATCTTAATTTTACCAGAGATTATTTTAGTTACCTTTGGTGCCACAGCATTAATACAGTTTCTAACTCTGTGTGTGAATGTTTCAACTAGCTCATTCCCATTTTCTGAGAGGGGAGGGAGGGACTGTATCATGTCTGTGAAGGCCACGGCACTGCCAGCACTGAGATAACGCTTGGTTATTGTGCGCTTTTCACTGAGTGTTCTAGTAGATAATGACATATTGAAAAATACACCAAAATGGTCAGAGATTGCAACATCAGTAATTTCAGTATTATCAACTTCTATACGTTTAGAAATGATCAAATCTAAAATGTGGCCATGCTTATGAGTTGGGCCTGATACATGCTGTATGAGATCAAAAGAGTTAAGCATCCTCGTGAATTCTGAAGTGATTGGATTTGTGGATATATCCATGTGAATATTAAAATCCCCAGCAATTAAAACATAATCAAAATCAATTAAAATCCTTGAAAGCATTTCTTCAAAATCTTCAAGAAAATCTGCATGTAGTCTGGGAGGATGATAGATAACAATCAAATGAATAAGTACTGAATAAGTACTGTTGAGTTGTACTGCCAGATATTCAAACGTAGGATGTTCCCCTAATGAGATCTGCTTACAGCGGAATGCTTTATGGTAAAAACATGCAACACCACCACCTCTCTTATTTACTCTGGAGACATTAAAATAGTTAAAGTCGGGAGGCAAAGCTTCATTTATCCTGGGAACTACATCCAGGAAATGGTCCAGTGAACCCACTCACCTAAACAAGCCGTGCTGTGTGTTCAGTACTGATGGTGCTGATTTTATGACCAACTCTGGACTCTAAAAATGAGCCTTTACTACAGTGTCATCCTCCATAACAGTGATATAAGTAGAGTGACGAGAGTGACATGTTAAAGAAGGCTGATCTGAGTCTGATTGAGAAGACCTGGCTTTGGTCAAGGTGAATATATCGTCTGGCATAATTTTGTCTTGTGTGTAGCTGCTCAGATTTGAAAACCATTTCACAAAGCTCCTGAAACACAGGTGTTCCTTCCCGAGGAGGTTTGGAGTGTATTTTTGCAGTGTGTGCTGAACTAAATAAAATCACTTTTTAATCTGGAATGAAAATCATGTTTGTTTCAGTCTTTTGTCTTTGTTCTTCTGGACCTTTGGCTCCTTTGACATATTAAACCATCACCCTCTCTGTTCTCTCCAGATTGGTGTGACTGGATTTGCATTGAAATGGTTCCAATCCAATCTGGTTGGTTGAATCTATCAGGTAACGTGGAGAGGATTCACATCCAATCCATGTAGACTCTCTCCCCGTGTGCCCCAGGGCTCAGTACTAGAAACTGTTCTCTTCTCTATGTAAGCCCAATTACTTCTCTCCTTCCCTTCTGTACAGGAACTCCCTGCCCTCTCCATCACCTCACAGAAGTTCTCCCCCTGACCCTGAGACACTCCTTGTGGTTCACCCCTCTAACCTTCTCTCTCTCACACACCCCTCTCACCTTTGGATCTCCCCTCTCGCCCCTCTCGCCCCTCTCCACACACACACACACACACACACACACACACACACACACACACACACACACACACACACACACACACACACACACACACACACACACACACACACACACACACACACACCTCCTCTGTGCACTGAGGTTGAGTAAGAGGCTGTGGACACCAACACTCTGTACATCTCCTGGAGTTCGTCCAGCTCCTCTACATGTTCCTAGTGCAGCACTGATTCACTCTCACTGCTCTCAACACCATTCATACAGATTTCTCCCAATACACAGTGTGCTCAGACTGTTCTTTACATATTTTTTGCACTTTCACTGTAACACATTTAGCCATAAGTCTATTTTCTTAGTACATTAGCAAACATGAAAACATTTTGGAAATGATTAGACATATTTCCAGTGTTTTTATAGTTTGTTTTGATTCTGTTATTGTGACGCGGGAACAGAGGCGGCCGAAGGCGAGGGTTGTACAGAATGGTCTTTATTATCCATGCTGTTCAGTGTGCAAACAGAAAAGCTTCAATAGCCGAAACAAGGTACTAGCTACAAGAGAAGCCAGAGAGGTCCAGCGTAGAGCTCTGACGGGGCAATGTGCAGCACTGGACCGAACGACCTGCGGGGTATAAAAGGTGCACAACATAATTACCGACAGGTGTTAGTAATGTGGTGACTGGGACCGAGGGAGTGGTCTGGTGCTCGAGGGCGTGTGTGGTGAGGCAGTGCGAGCTGTGGCCTGCGCCCTCTGGTGGCGACCCGGCCTCCCCACCGTGACAGAGCCCCTCCCCAAGGGCTCCTCCCGCCGACCACCACGAGGCCGCCCTGGTCTCCTCGGGGCCGGCCGGTCCGGATGCTCTCGGTGGAAGTCGGCGATGAGGGAGGAGCCCAGGACCTGGGAGGCCGGAATCCAAGAACGTTCCTCGGGACCGTAGCCAACCCAGTCCACCAGGTACTGCATCTTTCCCTTGCGACGTCGGGAGTCCACCAGCCGCTCCACAAGGTAGGCAGGACCGTCAGATAGCTGCAGCGGAGAGGGCGGCGCTGTCGTCACCACGTCCTCCAAGGGCCCCTGTCTGTACGGTTTTAAGGCGGACACGTGAAACGCGCGGGAAGCGCGTCGGTCTTCGGGCAGGCTGATCTTGTACGTCACTGGATTGACGCGCTTGAGGATGATGTAGGGACCCGCGTACTTCTCCCCTAGCTTACCCCTCCTACCCAGGCGTCCATCTCCGGTGGACACCCACACCTTGTCACCCACCTGGTAGGAGGGAGCCTCGCTCCTTCTGCGGTCCGCCTTATGTTTGAACCGTCTGATAGCTTCCCTCAGGCGCCGATGGGTGTCCTCCCACACCCTCTCGCTCCGTCTGCACCACTCCTCGACAACTGGCTGATCAGAGGAGGCGACGTTCCAGGGGTACAGAGGTGGTTGACGGCCGAACACGCACTCGAATGGCGTTTTCCCCGTGCTGGAATGGGTAAGGGAGTTTTGTGCGTATTCAGCCCATGGCAGCAGGGCGCACCACGTGTCTGTGTGCTCACTACAGTAAGCGCGCAGGAACCGTCCTACTTCCTGATTGGCGCGCTCCACCTGTCCGTTGGCCTGAGGGTGATATCCAGATGTTAGGCTGACAGTCACGTTCAGTTTAGACAGGAACTCCCGCCACACACGCGAGGTAAACTGCGGGCCCCTGTCCGACACAATATCCTCCGGCAGACCGAACTGCCGGAATATGTGCCGGAACAGAAGGTCCGCCGTCTCCCACGCGGTGGGCAGGCCAGGCAGAGGGAGGAACCGAACCATCTTTGAAAATCTGTCTATCACCACCAATATGACTGTGTTACCTTCGGATGGAGGGAGATCGGTGATGAAGTCAAGGGCGATGTGCGTCCACGGCTGTTCTGGCACAGGGAGAGGAAGGAGCTTGCCCGCTGGAGGAGTCCTCGGCACCTTGCTACGCGCACACACAGCGCAGGAGGCTACGTGGTTCAACACGTCACGGTGTAACCCAGGCCACCAATACCTGGCTCCTAATAACTGGGCTGTCTTGGAAGCCCCGGGGTGTCCTGTTCCCACCGACGTGTGTGCCCAGTTGATAAGGGCAGTGCGCTGTGCGGGAGGCACGTACCTGCGGTGCGGTGGACAGCTCGGATGTGGATTAGCTGCAGCAATCGCCCTGTCAATCTCCCAATCCACAGTTCCCAGGAAACACTCAGGGCTTATCACCGGCTCATCACTGGTGGAGTCCTTACTGCCCGGGAAGGACCTGGATAATGCATCTGCTCGCTGGTTCTTCTCCCCAGGCCGGTAAGTAACCTGGAAGCGGAACCTGGAGAAGAACAGTGACCACCGAGCTTGGCGAGCGTTCATGCGTTTGGTGGTTTTTATGTATTCGAGGTTCTTATGGTCGGTGACGACTGTAAAAGGGTGTCTCGCCCCCTCGAGCCAGTGACGCCACTCGCCGAAAGCCTTGCGCATAGCTAGCAGCTCACGGTCGCCCACACCGTAGTTACGTTCCGCTGCGGTTAGCTTTTTGGAATAGAAGGCTATCGGTCTGAGCGAGCTGTTTTTCTTCGGGCGTTGAGACAGCACAGCACCTACACCAACGTTGGAGGCGTCTATCTCCACTATGAACGGCTTGTTGGGATCGGGTTGGTGTAGTACGGGCGCTTGTATAAAAGCCTTCTTAAGGTCGCCAAACGCCCTCGTAGCCTCTGTTGTCCAGCTCAACTTTTTTCTTCCCCCCCGTAACAGATCAGTAAGTGGCCTCGCGATTTGGCTATACCCGCGAATGAACCGCCTGTAAAAATTTGCGAAGCCCAGAAACCTCTGAAGCTCGCACCGCGTGTGAGGCTGAGTCCATTTCACGACCGCATCCACCTTACCTGACTGCATGTGAACGGAGCCTGGCCTGATGGTGTAACCCAGGAAGTTCACCTCGCAAAGGTGGAACTCGCACTTCTCCAGCTTGCAATATAGGTTATTGCGCAGGAGCGTGCCCAGGACAGCGCGCACATCACGCACGTGTTGGTCCGGGGTTTGTGAATAGATCAAAATATCATCAATATAGGCGACAACACATCCATTCAAATATTCCCTCAGGACCTCGTTAATAAACGCCTGGAAGAACGACGGAGCCGACGCCAAGCCGTAGGGCAAGACGCGGTACTCGTAATGCCCGGTCGTAGTGCTAAACGCCGTCTTCCACTCATCCCCCTTGCGAATGCGGATGAGATTGTAGGCGCTGCGTAGATCGAGTTTAGTGAAAATTCTCGCTGACCGCAACTGCTCTAGTGCCGAAGGCACCAGCGGCAGCGGGTAGGAGAAATTCACTAAGAGGGAATTGAGCCCTCGATAATCCACGCATGGCCTCAACCCCCCATCCTTTTTCTTAACGAAAAAGACGCTGGCTGAGGCAGGCGAAGTGGAGGGAGTGATATAACCTTGTGCGAGTGCCTCCTTAATATACTGATCCATTACCTTCTCCTCCTCTTGTGACAGCGGGTAGACGCGACCGCGCGGAGGAGTGGAACCGGGCTTAAGCGTGACGTGACAGTCCCAAGAACGGTGAGGGGGAAGCTGTGCAGCTTTGGAGGAACTGAAAACCTCTGCCAGGTCCTTATATGGAGCAGGGATAACCTGGTTGGTCTTGATGTTAGGGCTCTCGATGCTGGTGGATTGAGCAAACACACGGGGAGAGGACCGAGCGCCCCGCAGAGGCGCAACCCATTTTAACAGGCTTCCCTTATTCCAGTCTATCACCGGGTTGTGCAATCTTAACCAGGGGAGACCTAACGTGAGTGGGTGACGTGTGTAGGGGAGGATGTAAAAACTAATCTGCTCCTGGTGACCTTGTATGACTAGTGTAACAGGTGCAGTGCGAAAACATATAAATCCCCCGCCCACAGGCCGTCCGTCCAGTGCCCGCACGCGTCGAGGTTCCGCCAGTCGTTTCAGTGGCACACCCAGCCGATCCGCTACGCTTCTCCTCATGATGTTCCCCGAGGCTCCCGAGTCCACTAGGGCAAAGAGATCCAGAGACACCTCCCCGTGAGACACTGAGACCTGCCACGTCAATAAATTGCCCAATAAGGAATTACTCACCCGAGCCCGTCCCCTCCTGAAGCCGGTGTTCCTCCGGAGGGGAGCGGTCTCGCCCATCTCCATGGGTTCAGCGGCAGTCGTCTCACGGGGTGGTGCCGACACGGGAACCTGCGGGGTGACGGATAGAGAAGCGCCTCCCTTTCTCTCTTGGAGGAGTCGGTCAAACGTGATGGCTAGGTGTACCACCTGGTTGAACCCCAGCTCCTCTGGCCGACAGGATAACTCTGCCTTCAGCTCTGGCTTCAGTCCGGCCAAAAAAACGTCCGTCAGGGCAGCGTCATTCCACCCTGTCCGAGCCGCCAGGGTGCGGAATTCAAGGGCGTGCTCCGCTGCGCTGCGGCTGCCCTGGCGCAGCTGTAGCAGACTCTGTCCGCACGCTCTCCCTCTCCTAGGATGGTTAAACACCGCCTTGAATTCTTGAATGAAATTATCATAGTTAGTAACAAACGGTGCGTTGGCGGTGAGCTGGGCCGCGCCCCAGTCTAAAGCCTTCTCTTTCAGGCGTGACACCACGAACGCTACTTTTTCTCCGTCCCCGAGCTGCGGACCACTGGCGAAGTGCAGCTGGCACTGCACCAGAAAACCTTCGCAGCGCTCGGGATCCCCTCCATATGGCTCGGGAGGGGCGATGAGAGCTCTGGTCGGTCTGGTTCTCTCCGTGGTAGCCTGCACAGATAAACTCTGCATGCAAGTGGTGAGTGTCGCGAGAACCGCACGGAGCTCCTGGAGCTCCTGCTGCTGCTTACCTAGAGCCCTCCCCTGATGAGCAAGAATCTCCAGAGGGGAGGGCTCCTCGCCTCCGGCCGCTCCAGGCTGCACATTCTGTGACGCGGGAACAGAGGCGGCCGAAGGCGAGGGTTGTACAGAATGGTCTTTATTATCCATGCTGTTCAGTGTGCAAACAGAAAAGCTTCAATAGCCGAAACAAGGTACTAGCTACAAGAGAAGCCAGAGAGGTCCAGCGTAGAGCTCTGACGGGGCAATGTGCAGCACTGGACCGAACGACCTGCGGGGTATAAAAGGTGCACAACATAATTACCGACAGGTGTTAGTAATGTGGTGACTGGGACCGAGGGAGTGGTCTGGTGCTCGAGGGCGTGTGTGGTGAGGCAGTGCGAGCTGTGGCCTGCGCCCTCTGGTGGCGACCCGGCCTCCCCACCGTGACAGTTATGAGTCTACCTTTGGATTTAAACTTGAAATCACACAGTAAATCTGCCATTAGACCAGAAGGTGGTAATCTGCATATTTAAAATAATGAGACTTCATTTATTATACAACCAGATCAGATTATTTATTTTAAATGTCTTTTCCGAGCCAGAAATACAGAATGGAAAACAAATTGCCAAAAATAAGATCAGTATTAAAGCTTTAAGATGACTTCACACCAAAAATATCAACCAAAGAACTCACATAGTAAAGATTAGGAAGCCACTAAAAGTGTTTCGATTGCTGGGCGGTTCAAACAGCTTAAATCTTTGTGGTAAGCGTATGTTAACTACATCTCCAGGCTCCAGTTGCAGTGTCAGGCCACCAGTGATGTATCGGACGTTGCCATCGGAATTATGCTCAGGAAGGTACAGCAGATAATTACTGTTCTTGTACAGACAAACACCTGAATAATATTTACCAGGATATCCTGAGCAAGTGGTGAACCTGAAGTAGTAGACTCCTCTGACAGGAGCTGTAAACATTCCTGAAATAAGACAAACATCTTTTACACTTATGAACTTATAAATAATTAAAGAATGAACAAGGCTATGAACTGCTGATTCATTCAAACATCAGATTGAATCATAATCAACCACTAGAAATCTAATATTCTAGTATTGAAATTTGGAGTTTCATTCTGCATATGAATCAGCCTTATATTCCAAAAATACTCCAGAAATACTGCAGTTGAATTATTACTCCAGAAATACAACACAGTTGAACTATTACTCCAGAAATACTGCACAGTTGAATTATTACTCCAGCCTGACTTCAGTGTTTTCCAGTGCCATGGCTGCATCTGTGATACACTGAAGGTTCTGATTGCTCCTGATCTGATGTGTAGACACGTTGTGAGTACCTGTACTTGGGCTGTAAGCTCCTCCAACATTTGTGATGACTTGAGTGTAGACCACATTGGTCATGTTGCTCAAAGATTCCAAACTTGCAGTCAGAGCCGCTGAGAACGCCACCTTGGGTCTGTCTACAGAGTCCAACACCATCAGTGACACAGAACACATGGACTTGTACAACTCTTCTTCTAGTGGGTTCACCAGTGAGGGGTTTAAAGTTTACCTATGTCTTTCTTTAGGCTGTCCACATCACTTTCACTAGTAGCCAGTCTGGCATTAAGGGCTGTTGAGGAACATAATTGAGGATGATAAGTGAACATGAGGGTGAGTTTGTATGCTGTAGGGAGTCCTGCAGTCGTCAGTGTCAGGTTGGATCTGTGCTGATCATGAAGCCAGAAATCAAAAATATTAACATGTGAATTATATGGTAATAATAACAAAACACATAAAGGGGACTCTCACAGACAGGTAGAACAGAGCAGTGTTGGTAAAATGCCCAACAGAATCACTCTGCTCACAGCTGTGGGGACACTAGAGTAGAAGAGATACATAGGGAGGAAATTAAGAAGGAACAGGTGTAGGTGATAATTAATAAGCAGGTGATTGGTAAGGGGGCGTGGCCGTGAGGTGTGATTGGTGGATTCCTGGCTGAGATGTTGACTGAGGCATGACAATCGTATTTATTTACCTGTGTTCTGTTTCTTCAGGCTTTTAACTTCACCTTCAGATGCTGCTAACCTGTCCTTCACAGCAGACATCTCAGCTGTCTGTGCTGAAAGAAGGAAAACAAATCTGTTTACTGGGGAAAACTCACCAAATATTTAAACGTTTTATAAAAATGCCCAACAGAACCACTCTGCCCACAGCTGTGGGGACACTAGAGTAGAAGAGATAAATAGGGAGGAAATTAAGAAAGAGCAGGTGTCGGTGATAATAAGCAGGTGATTGGTAAGGGGGCGTGGCCGTGAGGTGTGATTGGTGGATTCCTGGCTGAGTGTTGACTGAGGCATGACGATCGTATTTATTTACCTGTGTTCTGTTTCTTCAGGCTTTTAACTTCACCTTCAGATGCTGCTAACCTGTCCTTCACAGCAGACATCTCAGCTGTCTGTGCTGAAAGAAGGAAAACAAATCTGTTTACTGGGGAAAACTCACCAAATATTTAAACGTTTTATAAAAATGCCCAACAGAACCACTCTGCCCACAGCTGTGGGGACACTAGAGTAGAACAGATAAATAGGGAGGAAATTAAGAAAGAGCAGGTGTAGATGATAATAAGCAGGTGATTGGTAAGGGGGCGTGGCCGTGAGGTGTGATTGGTGGATTCCTGGCTGAGTGTTGATTGAGGCATGACAATCGTATTTATTTACCTGTGTTCTGATTCTTCAGCCTTTTAACTTCACCTTCGGAGGCTGCTAACCTGTCCTTCACAGCAGACATCTCAGCTGTCTGTCCTGAAAGACGGAAAACAAGTCTGTTCACTGGGGAAAACTCAGCAAATATATATATAAATGTTGTACATGTACATTTGTATAATCTACACCTCTTGTGTTTTTTGTTAGATAAGCTCTGTCCATGAACACCAATACCTGAAATTTCTTTATTCAAGATCTCCACTTTATTCTTCATTTGTTTGCTTCTCTTGTTCATTTTGTTCTTCAGGGCTGGCAAAGAATTGATCATTGAACTCAAACCATGATGTCAAATGTTTCAGTTGTTTAAGACAAAATTGGAAAACCAAAAAATATCTAAATCTTTATTTGGTGAATAGTTACTGTTGTTATATATCTGAACATCCAAACAGAAAAAGCACCAAATCACTCTTACCCGTGTTTTCCTGCTGCACGTATTTCATCTCCGTCTTCAGCTCCACCAGAGCGGTTCCTTGCTGGTACATGGTGTCTTTAAGCTGCTTCAACTCAGTATGGAGGTTTGTTGGATTTGAAGCTTCAGCACTTTCAGCTTCCTGCAGGCTGTTGTGGACCAGCAGCAGTAGAGTTACAACAACACTTCTCTTCATCTTGACCATGTAGGGGTTTCACCTACTAATCCTTTAAAGTAGATATAATTTGTTTTACCTTAATTATTAATCAGTCTCATTAATTTAGAATCAGTCTCATATTCTAATTATACCAGAACCATAACATTTAGTTATTAACTAAGGGTAATTAATGGTTTGGTATCTGAAGGATTTAACTATGAATTCTTTGGAGGTTTTGGCAACAACCACTTTTGAATGACATCAACACAGACAATTTGGTGAAAATAAATGATACATTTATTTAAAACTAACTATTCTAAAACAAACGGCATCAACAAGGATCAGTACATTTACAGTGAAGACTGGGTATCTAGTGTGTGTGTGTGTGTGTGTGTGTGTGTGTGTGTAAAAAGGGGAGGAGAGTAATGTGTGCACGCGCTTGTGCGCGTGTGAGGAGGCGGGAGTTGTAGTTTCAGTTCTCCTATAGAGAACAAAGCAACTAAAATGGCGCCGACTTTAAACAGTAGAGCAGCGCGACTGTGTTAATTAGCTCAGCTGGTTTATTCCAACGTGGTCAGAACAAAGAGTAATGGAGCTGGCTTAATAACTAAAAATTAATGTGATGTGTCTGAGAATGGGGAAGACTACAAGTTGTCCATTAATCAGATAAATAAAAGATGGTGGCATGCACAGCAAAGAGAACTTTGTATGTACAAATCTTGATGAAGATTATGAAAATAAAGTTAAACACATTCAGAATGTATTAACAGAAAGCTTGGTTAACTCTACAGTTCAAATAACTTTGCCCTTTTATAAACTATGCCCAGCGTTAAGAGTCTCACGTGTTGAGGATTTGGGGTAGTGTCGTCCTCCCTGAATTCTCCTGGAATTAGGAGGGAATTTCCACCGCAGGCTCCTCGTTGATTAAACGACGTCGTCCAGGTGTGCTGGGGAATCGTCCAGGAACGCGAGTCTCGTTCACGGTTTAACAACAGGGAGTTGATCGCCTTTGTTTCAGTCCGTGTGGCCGCGTTAGCAAGCTTGATTGAAGTCGTTCGGTGAATCTGTTGTCGCGGTAACGTTGATCGGTTGCTGGTTAGATTGCACCATAACTCGGGCTCGTTAATTAAGTAATACGACTTTCAGCTGTTTGCCGTTAGTCGTTGCAAAGTTCGCGTGTTCTCAAAGAAAAACCGGAGAGAGAGGAGTGGCGGAGCCTCTCTTTAATAGGTCTAACCTATGTGTCGGTCAAACCAGAGAGAGAGAGATGAATGGCTGTTCAGGGTATTTAAACACCTGAACTGTAGACACACCCTTACTTCCGTCAAAGCAAGCTTGTTCAATATGTTGCCAGTGGTACTGCCACCTGCTGGTTTAGCATGGTACCTACATTCCCCCCTTGGTCTTCAGACTGGGGCTGACGTCACAGTCCTGAAGAGCACAAAAGGTTATCCATGCAGTCCTTGTTCCCTGTAGCATCCACTGGGAGGTGATCAATTCCATGAGTCAAGTTGTCCATCCCACCCATAGCATTATCCATGAGATGGCTGGGAGACGCTGTAGAGACACATCTGGGCAACAAGTTCACTACTGGGCAGTTCTTGAACAGTAACTAAGGTTAACCAAATCAAGAAAAACAATGAAAGGATACTAATGCATGGCTTAGATTTCTCTTGGCTTTACAATAAGAAAACAAGGTCACATGCAGGATTAAATGCCTTTGATGGAAAAGAGGAAATACATCAGGCATGGAGAAAGGTGTGGAGTTAGCACATGTTGGTGTTAGTCTGTTGGCTGGAACAAACCTAACAATGCTTTAAAGGAAAGATCTTGCTGGACTAAAACATTTGGGTTAATGTCCAGTTAGAGTGTGGCTTCTTGTGAGATCTAGTAAAATGTAAATGGGGGTTTAACTGAGGTGTAATGCCTCATCCTATCCCATGATAGACAAGTATTTAAGTATCTCACACTTGCTATACTGGTAGAGGAGAGAATAAGATCTGTGTGAGGGGTAAAATGTAGAAGTTAGGAGGTAACGCCGGGTACACCCCCCTTAGTAAAGAACCTATTGCATTGAGAATGCAGAACTGTGAGCGGAGATGATGCCAGGAACATCTCCCTTTTAAAGGGTTAGAGATCTGGAAACATAGCTACATGTTTACAGGCTGAAGGTTTACATGTAACTTCATATAAAGTCAGTTCTACCTCCCCCCTGGCTCAGGCTGGAGGTCCACTAACTGATCTTTATCTATGGCTGTCCCCCCTTCCACTGGTTCTGCCTCTCTTTCCACCTCTTGGCTCTGTCCCTGTGGCGAGAGTAGTGAGAGGGGCCTGCAGAAATAACAGTGTCTGAATTTACAGGGAAAGCATAGGGAGGATCTTGGAGCTCTTTGGAGTCTCCTTCAGGCAGACTGGGCTGCACAACAGTCTCCCAAACTGTCTGCGTGGTCTTTCTGATCTCACGCATCGACAGGTCACCTTGGCGTGCTAAAAGTGTGACATGGGTTCTCACACAAGGGTGGAGATTATGCAAAAATAGGGATTTGAAGGTTCGGTCTTCTGTGAGACCTGGTCCATTTCTTCCCTGGAAAAATGTTTGTTTCAAGCGATTAAAGTAATCTCTGGGATGCTCTGAACGCTTGTGCTTAATTTTAATGGCCGACATGAATGCTGACGCTTCGTCAAAGAAAGGGGAATACTCCTCAGCGAGGGCTTTACAAAGCTGAGTGTAACTGTCCCTAATGGAAAACGGCTGTGACTCTATGAACGTGTGAACTGATCTAGAGGTGGTTTTCCAAATTAGCTTCACTTTCTCTTGTTCGGTTGCATAAGGCAAGTCCGAGAGGCTACGCTCAATTTCTTTGAGGTAGTCTTCAACATGGTAGTTTGACCTTGCTGGGTCGAATGGCTCCATGTCCTTGGCTAGTGAATCTAGTAACTTTAACCGAGGGAAATGTTCAAGGACATGTCTATTAGAATAGGAAGGTGGACCTTCACTATCCAAGTGGTGTAACTCTTGGTCAATAGGATGCCTACTGCCTCCTGTCTCTCTGTGCCTAGGTGGCAGTAATGAGCCTTTATGCATCTCAAGTTGAGAAATATCTGTATTTCTCCTTGAGGAAAAAGCTGTAGCATGTACGTCACTGTGCCAGCCTGTGCGTGGGTCAGTGGAATGATGCTCAGCGTTTAAGTAAGGCCTGTTATCTGCTCTACCTGGTGAGACGTCCCTTGTCTGTACGTTCTGCCAGTGGTGTACATCAGCATGCCTTCTGCCGTCCTGCTCTGTGTCTATAGGGGGCAACAGTGAGCCTTTGTGCATCTCAAGTTGGGAAATTTCTGCATTTCCTCTTGAGGAAACAGCTGGAGCATGTACGTCACTGTGCCAGCCTGTGCGTGGGTCAGTGGAATGATGCTCAGCATTCATACAAGGCTTCTTAACTGTGGTACCTAATGAGATGTCCCTGGTCTGGACATCATGCGGAGGATAATGGTCACCAGCATGCTTTCTACCTTCCTGGTCTCTGTCCATAGGGGGCAACAGTGAGCCTTTGCGCATCTCAAGTTGAGAAATACCTGCATTTCTCCTTGAGGAAGAAGCTGGAACATGTACGTCACTGCGCCAGCCTGTGCGTGGGTCAGTGGAATGATGCTCAGCATTTAAGTAAGGCTTCCTAGCTGTTGTACCTGACGGGATGTCCCTGGTCTGGACATCATGCAGAGAATAAGGAGGGCCAAAAGACATAGCAGGATTAGTATTACTCTCTTTGTTACTCAAGAGTAAGGGGGCAGAAGCTAGGGACGAGTAAAAGGGCTCTGCTGACTCGTAGCAAGATGATGCAGACAGGGCATCTGCTCTAGGAGGGTGATTCTCCACAGAGGCTTCACTTTGAGCTTCAGAAGCTGAACAGTCAGTAGTATCATATGGATACTCTGAGGAAGAACTAGTTACATCTAACCTAAGGCTCATGGGGACTGGAGCCGGGGCCTTAGGACGTACAACAGGTGCATCATCACCTGTGGAGTGCTGACTATATTGGCTTTCTACTGTAACTAATTTAGAAGGTCTAGAGGTGTCGGACCTAGTTACAAGGAAATCCTGCGCTCTTGCACGGGCAAGTTCACTCTCCCTTTGGAGGTGGGCAGTTTCTGTTAAGCCCGTGTGACGTTCACTTACGGTGAGCACGTCATTCAGCGCATGAGTGGTCAGTTGGAGGTTGTGGCGAAGGCGCTCAACCTCAGAACTGAGCTTAGCAGTGTCCTGTTTGAGGAGTCTATTTTCCTTGCGTAGTGCCTCTACTAAGCGAGCCTGCTGCTGACATAGAAGGAACATTTTAAAAACTACATCTGGAACGGTAGGGGTCTCCTCAAAGGAGTCCTTTAGAGGTTTGTCAACTTCCTTTCTACCTGGTTCAAGCATCTGAAGGAGCTGAACAACCAGAGACGGACAAGTATTCTGCTTTAGGAAAGCCATGGTTAGTCTCTCTAAGTGCACCTATAGACTATTTCAAAAAGGGGCTAAATCAAATCAGCTTTAGTACAATCTGGCCTAGTTAATGTGCCGCGATCCTGTGTCTGGCAAGTGTGGGCAGGTAAAAGGGTAATACCTAGATAGGCAAGCCAAATTGAAACTGGGATAAAAAGAATTGTGCAAAAGGTGATTACGGTCTCTGAAACTAAACACTAGCACACTGGACCAAAGACTGCAATAGTGAAGTTATACAAAGACTGTGAAATCTGATAACGGTGCTAAATAATTATCCCAATACTTCTGCAGTACAGGGGAAATCAGTGGGATGCCACACAAGTTAAAGCAACTGAGTTACTATTGAAGTAATCAGATTAAATGAGTAAAATAAATATACTGATCTTCAGTTGATTGCACAATGAATGTGAATAGTAACCAAATGGTAAACAAATTAGAACAAGATATCACCAAACTAAAGTTACCAAGGATTAGCTTTCCTCTATAGGAAGACTTAGGAAGCGCTCTGGCGCCCTCTTCTGGCGAATTTGGAGATGGTCCTATTCTAATGGCTTGAAAGCCTGTGATATGAAAAAATGGTCGATATCAAACAAATATGGTTGAGCCAGAAATCTTCCTCACACGGGGCACCAATTATGTAGGGGTTTCACCTACTAATCCTTTAAAGTAGATATAATTTGTTTTACCTTAATTATTAATCAGTCTCATTAATTTAGAATCAGTCTCATATTCTAATTATACCAGAACCATAACATTTAGTTATTAACTAAGGGTAATTAATGGTTTGGTATCTGAAGGATTTAACTATGAATTCTTTGGAGGTTTTGGCAACAACCACTTTTGAATGACATCAACACAGACAATTTGGTGAAAATAAATGATACATTTATTTAAAACTAACTATTCTAAAACAAACGGCATCAACAAGGATCAGTACATTTACAGTGAAGACTGGGTATCTAGTGTGTGTGTGTGTGTGTGTGTGTGTAAAAAGGGGAGGAGAGTAATGTGTGCACGCGCTTGTGCGCGTGTGAGGAGGCGGGAGTTGTAGTTTCAGTTCTCCTATAGAGAACAAAGCAACTAAAATGGCGCCGACTTTAAACAGTAGAGCAGCGCGACTGTGTTAATTAGCTCAGCTGGTTTATTCCAACGTGGTCAGAACAAAGAGTAATGGAGCTGGCTTAATAACTAAAAATTAATGTGATGTGTCTGAGAATGGGGAAGACTACAAGTTGTCCATTAATCAGATAAATAAAAGATGGTGGCATGCACAGCAAAGAGAACTTTGTATGTACAAATCTTGATGAAGATTATGAAAATAAAGTTAAACACATTCAGAATGTATTAACAGAAAGCTTGGTTAACTCTACAGTTCAAATAACTTTGCCCTTTTATAAACTATGCCCAGCGTTAAGAGTCTCACGTGTTGAGGATTTGGGGTAGTGTCGTCCTCCCTGAATTCTCCTGGAATTAGGAGGGAATTTCCACCGCAGGCTCCTCGTTGATTAAACGACGTCGTCCAGGTGTGCTGGGGAATCGTCCAGGAACGCGAGTCTCGTTCACGGTTTAACAACAGGGAGTTGATCGCCTTTGTTTCAGTCCGTGTGGCCGCGTTAGCAAGCTTGATTGAAGTCGTTCGGTGAATCTGTTGTCGCGGTAACGTTGATCGGTTGCTGGTTAGATTGCACCATAACTCGGGCTCGTTAATTAAGTAATACGACTTTCAGCTGTTTGCCGTTAGTCGTTGCAAAGTTCGCGTG
Organism: Brachyhypopomus gauderio; assembly: GCF_052324685.1. Taxonomy (NCBI): domain Eukaryota; kingdom Metazoa; phylum Chordata; class Actinopteri; order Gymnotiformes; family Hypopomidae; genus Brachyhypopomus; species Brachyhypopomus gauderio. The sequence goes on from NW_027506901.1 coordinate 554,733, forward strand.
TTCTCAAAGAAAAACCGGAGAGAGAGGAGTGGCGGAGCCTCTCTTTAATAGGTCTAACCTATGTGTCGGTCAAACCAGAGAGAGAGAGATGAATGGCTGTTCAGGGTATTTAAACACCTGAACTGTAGACACACCCTTACTTCCGTCAAAGCAAGCTTGTTCAATATGTTGCCAGTGGTACTGCCACCTGCTGGTTTAGCATGGTACCTACAACCACCTCTCTCAGTGTGTGGAGATAAACTGCTCTTCTTATACACCTACTGAGATGAGCAGTTCTCAGATCTTACCATGATGAGGCCACTCACACTTCCTCCTTTGTTCCACTGCCAAATAAGGCAGTGATGCTTCTTACCACATTTGCTTTCCTACAGGAGGAACCCTGAAGTGGAGGAGTCCACCTGTTTGATCCTGCAGCTTCTAGGAGGTCACTGCTCTTCAAATGTCTTCTTTCTTTGCAGAAGGTTTAGTAACGTCCATAAGTCTCATTAAGCTATGAATCTAACCCTCTGCAGTACACTTGCAATTATGTTGTGAAGCATCAACATCATTTATGTTTAAGAAACACCTTTGTGTAACCTTTCCTCTCTGTCAAATCTTACTAAAATTCAGTATGTTATCAGCATGAGGTTCATCTAATGTTGTGTCAGTTATCTTAATTGCAAAATTGTATCTTGCGTGTTAAATACATGTGAATAATTTAAAAGGTCTTAAAAATTTCCAAAACATTCTAATAAATGAGAACACCAGAGATGATGATAATAGTTAGAATTGAATTGTAATTAGACAATAGTTTATGTGAATGTTTTTCATATGTGTTCTGTGTTTCATTTCATGGTTGTATTGAGCAATCTTTGTGCTGCTCTGACAATGATGAGATGAGGAATCTTATCTGCATCACAACTTCATACCAACTAATTTCACAGGTCAGTGTTAACGTACTGTTGCTCAAGACGACCACATTTCTTGTTACATAATACATAGTGCAATTATGCAAGCGTTCAACACACCACCACCAATAACTGCACCAATGCCAATGATACCTGCACAAGGTCAGAAGGGTCAGATGATAAAGATGAGATCTAGTAAAGTGAAAGTTCACACTCAATGCTCGTTATTTCTAACATGTGTCTTGCACTTACATGTTTCTGTCTTCCCTGAATTTGTTTCAGATGAAAAATGTGATGACCCAGCAGGCATTTCAACGTTGAATCAACGTCACATGTGATGATTGAATCAATGTCGGATTTGGTGTCGATTTTGAAAAGTGAATCAACGTTGATATGCCAACGTTGTTTCAACGTCATACATTCAACCTTGAATAAACCACAAAACTCACGTTCATGATGCTCAAAATTGCATGGGAGAGAGGAAAAAACATCTGTATGTCATAATGAAAAAATTTCAATTTTATTTATTTTTATTCTCTCTGTAAATTTCCTCTCTGAGAACATGGAACAACAGTACTACAAACAAAATGTATAAAGAATGTCAAAAAGATAAATCTTATTTCTTGCGGCCACCACTACCCAACCTCTGGTGCATACTTGAGGTATTTAGCCATCGTGTCCATTGCCGCCTGTTGTGCGATTTTGTGTGTGCTAAGAACAGTGTCTAAAGAGAAAAAACAAACCGTAGGTTAGTTTATAGTCATAAATACCGAACATCTAAATTTGTAAAAATATTGAATTTTCATCCACTCGTTTCAAATTTTTGCTCATGCTACCTAGCCGGGTTGCCAACTTTCACGCATTGAGCGAGAGACACACATTTGACTGTCTTCACACGCTCTCATGCCACACTTCCGATTTCTCGCGCTGAAAAAAAAAATCTAGTTTATTTACCTCTGATCCATATCTATGATTCAATGAGTTACTAGTTCGCTTTGGCGCCAACCACCGGCGATCGATCGATCGCGATATAATACTGTGATGTGGGGTTGGAGGCAGCAGGAGGTTTGAATGTTTTATTTTCCATGATGAAACACAAGAACTCAGGCCACTTGGCAGTAGAAACACAGCAGGCTTATTCAAAGTAAGAAGTCAAGTAAAGCTATACTGAAGCGTAGAGCAGGGCCAGTGAAGCGACAGACGACTCCCACGTAGCGAGGCGAGGGGTGCAGGTTGTATGCGCAGCACTGGACGGTGCGACCTGTAAGAATATAAAGAGCCCAAGGCTGATCAACAACAGGTGTCAGTACTCGGGCGATTGGGATTGAGGGAGTGAGAGGGCGTGCGCAGCGCTAGTGTGGGCGTGTATGTGGAGGTGGGAGTGTCTGAGTGCAGCATCTGGGCTGACCCACCGTAACAGAGCCTCCCTCCAGAGACCCGGACTTCCTCAGACGGCCCGGACGGCGAGGAGCCGGATGGTGAGGATGCTCCCGATGGAAGGAGGCGAGCATGGAGGGGTCCAGCACCTGGGAAGCCGGAACCCACGACCTCTCCTCAGGCCCGTAGCCCTCCCAGTCGACCAGGTACTGCAGGATCCTACCTCTGCGCCTGGAGTCCAGCAGCCGTCGCACCATGTACGCAGGACCGTCACCCATCTGCAGGGGAGGGGGTGGATTGGACCTGGCTTCCGCACTCAGAGGCCCCTCTCGGACCGGCTTCAGGGCAGAGACGTGGAAGGCCCGCGAGACCCTACGATCTCCTGGGAGGCTCAGCCAATACGTCACAGGGTTAATACGCTTTAGGATAATGTAGGGACCCACGTAGTGGTGCGCCAGCTTACCTCTGGGTCCCAGTCGGCCGTCGTTAGTAGCCACCCACACCTTCTCTCCCACCTTGTAGGCAGGAGCTTCGCTCCTCCGGCGATCCGCCTTCACCTTGAAGCGCCTCACTGCTGCCTGCAGATTACGATGTGTGTCTGCCCACACACGTTCGCTTCTTCTGCACCAGTCCTCCACCACTGGCTGGTCTGACGTGGCAGTGTTCCGTACTCGGCCCAGGTGAGTAGAGAACTCAACTCAGGTGAGTTGCTCCGCTACATCGCAGCCTAACCTCCAATCCAACCCCAGTAGTTTAGTTATTAGTAACTATGCCTCCAAAAATATTACTGAGCTAAATAGCTTCGATCCTATATCGCAAAAAGAGCTCACAACACTGATTAATTCGTCTAAGCCTACATCATGTATATTCGACCCAGTTCCAACCCGTCTATTTAAAGAGCTACTCCCAGCCATTGCAGGGCCCTTACTTAATATGATAAATTCTTCCCTTAACCTAGGGTACATGCCCAAACAATTAAAATGCGCCGTAATTAGACCCTTGATTAAAAAACAGAATCTCTACTACCGAGTAGTCGGTAGTGTTTGTTTAGCATCTACGTTAGAGTGGGATTCCGCCTTGTTGTTTAAAACGCACTGATTTCTTTTTTGTAGTTTTGTAGTCTAGTGGACGAATATGGGTTACATATGGACATGTAGATTAATTAAGCATGTTGTAGAGGCTAATGTGGTTGCTATTGTGTTAGAATAGAGGAGGTTTGCTTGCAGTTAAATGATGGTAAATGCAGGCGTGAACTATAAATTTTGTTGGGAGGAGAGGTGAGCTAGTTATTTCGGTGTGTTTGGTTTGTACCCTGTCGTAGGAGTGCAACCTGCATGCGGTGGAAGAGGAGGATCATTGTAGCCTGTATTATGCCTTATTCTTATTAATTTTCCTCATGTATATTTCTGTTTGTATGCTCCATTTGCTCTGGTTATTGAATGAGACACATTGGTACTTTTTATATTGGGGTTGTACCCTTTTGAAGGGATAGGTAGCTTTGTATTTAGTTAGTGTCTCTTGTGGGTTGTGTATTTAGCTACTTGTGTTTATGGCAACTTCCAAAGATTTTATTGCTAACCTGTCTGAAGAGTCTTTATGGTGGTTAACTAAAGATCAACTATGGAAGGTGGTTGAACATTTTGGCTTAATAATTACGGCTCAGGAGGGAAAGTTAAAAGAAACACTTGTTCTGGCTATTAAAAGTCAGTTAGTCCAGAAAGCTGTCCTTAAAGAGACAGTAGGCTTATCTGGAGATGAAGAGTCAAGTCAGCCACAGTATTCAGGTGATAGCTGGGAGTCTGAGAAATGGAAGGCAGAAATAGAAGTTAGAGCTTTGAAACTAAAAGAACTTGAAATAGAGAGGGACTTGGAGCTTCGTAGGCTTGAACAGCGCTTAGAGCTTCAACGTTTGGAGCATGAACGGGAGCGTCAGCAGCATGAGTTCACTATTAAAAAGCTTGAGCTTGAGGTAGCAATAAAGCGAGCCGAGTCTCCAATTGGTGCTACTCATTCTCCCTTAGTATCCACTTCTTCTGTGTTTGATGTTAGTAAGAACATCCGCCTTGTTCCACCCTTCTTAGAGAAGGATGTTGATAAATATTTTGCACACTTTGAGAGGGTGGCTACTACGTTAGATTGGCCTAGGGAAATGTGGCCACTTATGCTATAATGTGTACTTAGTGGTAAAGCACGGGAGGTTTTCTCTGCTTTGAGCAGTGATCAGGCTAAAGTATATGAGGTAGTGAAATCAACCATACTACATGCATATGAGCTAGTACCTGAAGCTTATCGCCAAAGGTACAGGAATCTTAAGAAATCAGATTCGTTGACCTTTGTTGACCTTGCTAGGGAGAAACAGGGCTTGTTTGATAGATGGTGTACAGCAAGAAAAGCTGACTCTAGGGAGGAATTAAGACAGCTGGTTCTCTTGGAGGACTTTATGAATTGTATCCCTGAATCTGTTGCTGTTTATTTAAATGAACAGGAAGTAAAGGACTTGGACGAAGCTGCTGCTCTGGCAGATAAGTATGCTAACACACAAACGGGTTCCTGATATCCACAGGGGTAGTTATCAGGGCAGATTGAGAGATTTTAGTAGAGGTAGACCGCACCCACCTGGTGGGGAGAATTCTCCACGGCCATCTTTTTCTGTAATATTAGCCACACTCCTGCTAGTAAGTCTGACGTGAGGTGTTTCTATTGTAAGAAGTTGGGACATAAGGTGACAAACTGCGCAGTTCTTATCAACAAGGGGAAAATGACTAAATCTGTGGGGTTGATTTCATCTTGTGACTGTAGTTTGCTTCCCTTAGGTAATGTGGGGGAGGTTGTTGGGTCTACTTTGACTGGAGTTGGTGACAAGGGTGATACTGATTACACTCCTTTTATGACGGAAGGCTTTGTGTCTTTATTAGGACAACAACAGCGTGTGCCAGTTTGTGTACTGCGAGATACAGGGACTGCTCAGTCATTTTTTTGACTGCTCAGTCATTTTTTAGGCCCTCTACGCCCTCTCAGAGGGCCTAAAATATTCTTAAAACATTATATATATAATTATCCAATTTTATTTTATCTACTTACAGTTTTACAATTGACATCTAAACAATTACAAAAATATAAGCAAATAAATTATTCAACCGTGTCTATTCTGTCAGGGCTGGTCCCAGGGCGGCCCCTCCGGTTGCCACCAGGAGGAGCCCGCGAATCAGACCTCAGACAAATCAGCGGTAATGGCTTTCACCTGTCATCCCGTCTTTATAAGGATGACAGACGCAGTGCCTCACCGCTGAGTTGTCTGCTTCATGTCGTCAACCTCACGCCATTTCCCTGTTGTCTCTGCTCGGTGTCTCGCCACCCTGCCTCTCATTCGTTTCAGTTGTTTTGTTTGTATCCCTGTCCATTCGAGTTCTTACCTCCTGCGCCACTCCCTGGCCTCTCTCAAGTTTTCCTCCCGCTGTTATTCTTCCTGTCCATTTGGTTTTGGTTTTGGGAAGGGTTTTTTGTTCCTCGCGGCGTTTGCCAGCTAGCCAGCTACCTTCCCTGGCGTCCTTGTTTTTTCCTTTTGGTTTTCTGTGTGTTCGCCACGCGTTGAGTTATTTCCGCGATTGTTCTCTGTTTTCCCCCGTTTCTCGCGTTGAGTATTCCGCGATTGTTTTCTGTTTTCCCCCGTTACACGCGCCGAGTTTCTCCGCGATTACTTTCAGTTTCACCCTCTACGTCAGCACTGAATACCCAGCGCGCCGAGTCTTTGTTCCCTCGCGCTCGTGCGATTATTCAGTGTACGGACGAGGCGCTTGGGTTCGCCATCATAAAACAACCGCGGGAGATTCCGTCCCCTACATCTCCCGTTCTGACAGAACAACTCAGCCTAATCATGAACCCAGCCGAGTCACACGACATAGAGCGAATGAAACTCGCATTAACCGTACAAGGGCAGGCTATAGGCAAACAAGATCAAATGCTGCAACACGTACTAGAACAGCTACAAAACGTTATGGTGGCCCTGCAGAACGTTAGCCAACCCCCAGCTGCTCCTGTCAGTCCGCCGCTGGCTGTGCCCTCAGCCACGCCTGCTCACTATGAGCCTGCTCTGCCTTCACCTGCACGTTTTGCAGGCGGATCCGGTGAATGTCGTGGTTTTTTGTTGCAATGTGCCCTGATATTTGAACAGCAGCCACTAAGGTTTCCCACAGAGAAAGCCAAGGTAGCCTACGTCCTCACATTGCTCTCTGGCAAGGCTTTGGCCTGGGCTACGCCAGTATGGGAGAACCAACCCGACGTGTGCTCAAGTTTCGAACGGTTCTCCCAAGCCTTGAGGAGCACGTTCTACCACCCTGCATCCGGTGGCCAAGCAGGGTCAAGGCTGTTGAAATTACGCCAGGGCAAGAGTACGGTGGCCGAGCACTCCATTGAATTCCGTACTTTGGCCGCGGAGAGCGGTTGGGAGGCCCAAGCCCTTACAGCGGCTTATCTAGAAGGGTTAGATGAGGGTCTCAAAGATGAGCTAGCCCTCCGGGACCTACCCACTGATCTGGATGCGTTTATTGAGCTTACGGTCAGGCTCGACAACAGGTTACGTGAGCGTAGAACCAGACGTTGCTCCCAGACTGGATTCTCCGCCACCGCTCAGGCTAGCTCCCTCACATCCAAGGCAGATTGGGTTAGCGAGGCCCCTAGGGAGCAACCTATGCAGATAGGGCACACTCGCCTGTCAAGAGAGGAGAGGCAGGCACGCATACAAGAGGGCCGGTGTTTATACTGCGGTAAAGGGAGCCACAGACGCGACAGCTGCCCCGACCTACAAGGCAAAAGGGCAGACCCGCCGATAGCTGGGGAGACTCCGGCGGGTCTCTCTGGTACTCCTCACTCCGAGGCCCTAACCCTCCACGTCACCCTCTCGTGGCGTGGAGGTCCTGAACACAGGCTCCTTGTGCTAGTTGACTCGGGGGCAGCCGGCAATTTCATTGATGCCTCCTTAGCGGCTTCTCTCGGGATCCCACTCGTTACCCTCGATACGCCCCTCACTGTGGCCGCTGTCGACGGAAGGGCCCTTATGTCAGGGAGTGTGAGCAGCCAGACTATCCCCCTTGACATGAGAATAGGGGGACACAGTGAACACATAACACTGTACGTTATCAGTGCCCCTAAGTTAGGCCTTATTCTCGGTCTGCCCTGGCTCCAGCGCCACAACCCAGACATCGACTGGCTGCATCTGTCGGTCAAACAGTGGGGCCCCCTGTGTAGGACTACCTGTCTGGTGACCGCTAGTCCTACAGTCGGTAAAGGCCCTGCCGAACAGCTAGACCTTACTCCCGTTCCTGCTGAGTACCACGACTTGCAAGAGGTCTTCAGCAAACAAAAAGCTGGGTTCTTGCCCCCACACAGACCCTTTGACATCGCTATCGACCTCTTACCTGGTACGAGTCCTCCCAGGGGTCGTCTGTTTTCTCTTGCTCTGCCTGAACGCAAGGCCATGGATGAGTACATCCAGGAGTCCTTAGCTGCAGGGCTCATACGGCCATCTACCTCTCCCGCGGGTGCGGGATTTTTCTTTGTGGGGAAAAAGGATGGAGGTTTACGGCCGTGCATAGACTACCGGGGGCTAAACAAGATCACCGTCAAAGACAGGCACCCTTTGCCCCTCATGCCATCGGCCTTCGAAGCACTGCAGCAGGCTACCGTGTTCACCAAGCTGGACTTGCGCAGTGCTTACAACCTCATTAGAGTGCGTAAGGGTGACGAATGGAAGACGGCTTTTATTACCCCTTCGGGTCACTACGAGTACCTAGTGATGCCGTTTGGGCTCATGAATGCCCCAGCCGTCTTCCAAAGGTACATCAACGGGGTGCTAAGGGAGACCTTGGACCGCTATGCGTTTATATACCTGGACGACATACTAATATACAGCCAGTCGCTCAGGGAACACGTCGGGCACGTCAGGAGGATTCTCCAGTTGTTGCTGGAGAACCACCTGTATGTTAAATTGGAGAAATCGTTGTTTCACATGGAAGAGGTCTCGTTCCTTGGTTTCCGTGTTTCCAAGGGCAAATTGGCCATGGAACCGGCTAAAACCAGAGCGGTGGCCTCCTGGCCGGTGCCCACGTCGGTCAGGCAGGTTCAGCGCTTCTTGGGGTTCGCCAACTTCTACCGCCGGTTCATCAAGGATTACGGTTCTGTGGCAGCCCCCCTATCTGCGCTCACCAGCAAGACCCTTAGGGGTTTCAATTGGACCCCTCAGGCCCAGGCCGCGTTCGACGACCTCAAAGGAAGGTTTGTTTCTGCCCCCGTGCTTCGTATGCCGGATCCCGACCTCCCCTTTGTTGTGGAGGTCGATGCCTCTGAAGTAGGAGTAGGGGCCATCCTGTCCCAACGGTCGGGGAGCCCTCCTAAACTCCACCCCTGCGCCTTCTACTCCCACCGTCTTACTCCGCCCGAGCGCAACTACGACGTGGGCGATAAGGAGCTCCTGGCTGTCAAATTGGCCCTTGAGGAGTGGAGGCATTGGCTGGAGGGTGCCAAACACCCTTTTGTGGTCTGGACAGACCACAAGAACTTGGCATACCTCCAGCAGGCCAAACGGCTTAATCCTAGGCAGGCAAGGTGGTCGCTCTTCTTTGAGCGGTTCGAGTTCACCTTGTCGTATCGGCCCGGGTCCAAGAACACTAAGCCCGATGCCCTCTCTCGCATATGGGAACCGCCCTCTGTTCCCTCAGGCCCAGGGACTGTGATTCCCCCTGCCAAGCTCGTAGCTCCTGTCCAGTGGGACATTGAGGCCACCGTTAAACGGGCCTTGACAAGGGATCCAGATCCTGGGGGAGGGCCAGCGGGGCGGCTCTACGTTCCGGCCCGGGTGCGTGGGCAGGTCATGAAGTGGGCTCATGCCTCACCATTTGCTGCCCACCCAGGTGCTCGGCGCACCCTTGAACTACTCAAGCGTCGTTTTTGGTGGCCCAACATGGACCGATCTGTTGGCAGTTTTGTGGCTACTTGCGCGGTGTGCGCTCAGGGAAAGACCCCTCATACCAAGCCCACAGGGCTGCTCCACCCGCTTCCGGTTCCTTCTCGTCCATGGTCGCACATCTCCATGGACTTCGTGACCGGGTTGCCCCCTTCTCGGGGCAACACGGCTATACTGGTCATTGTGGACCGCTTTTCTAAATCTGCTAAGTTTATAGCACTGCCTAAGCTCCCCTCTGCTCGCCAAACGGCCTCCGTCTTCCTGCAACACATTGTGCGTGCTCACGGCTTCCCTGTGGACGTGGTTTCCGACCGTGGGCCACAGTTCACGAGCCGTTTTTGGGGCGCTTTTCTTAAACTCCTGGGTGCCAGGGCCAGCCTCTCCTCTGGGTTTCACCCCCAGAGCAACGGCCAGACGGAGCGGGTGAATCAGGACCTTGAGCAGATGCTCCGATGCCTGGCCTCCTCCAATCCAGCCTCCTGGTCCGACCAGCTCATGTGGGCAGAGTACGCCCACAACACCCTCTGGCACTCGTCCTTGGGCATGTCGCCCTTCGAGTGCCTTTACGGCTATGCTCCGCCCATGTTCGCTGATCAGGAGGGGGATGTGGCGGTGCCTAACGCCAGAGCCCTGGTTCGCCGCTGCAGGTCCACCTGGCGGCGGGCCCGCAGGGCCCTGCTTAGGGCCTCGGCTGGCCACAAGCGCTGTGCTGACAGGCATCGCCTTCCGGCCTTGTCTTTTCGTCCTGGACAACGGGTGTGGCTGTCGTCCAGGGACCTGCCGGTTCGTGGTGGGACCCGGAAGCTGGCACCACGCTTTCTGGGCCCCTTTAAGGTTGAGCGGCGGGTCAATCCGGTGTCTTACCGCCTGTCCCTTCCTTCGTCCCTCCGGGTGCACCCTGTGTTCCACGCCTCGCAGCTTTGGCCGGTTCTGTGCCGCCTTCCCCGCGCTGCAACGCCGCCTGCCCCCCGTACGGTCGGTGGGGGTCCGGCCTACACCGTCCGCCGGTTGTTGGACGTCCGTCAGGTTCGGGGCCGGGAGCAATTCTTGGTTGATTGGCAGGGGTGCGGACCGGCTGACCGCTCCTGGGTTCCGGCCAGCCGGGTCCTGGACCAGACCCTGATCCGGAACTTTCGCCGGGACAGGGCTGTCGCCCTGGGCCCGCAGGGTCTCGGGCCTAGAGGGGGGGGCTCTGTCAGGGCTGGTCCCAGGGCGGCCCCTCCGGTTGCCACCAGGAGGAGCCCGCGAATCAGACCTCAGACAAATCAGCGGTCTTCATGTCGTCAACCTCACGCCATTTCCCTGTTGTCTCTGCTCGGTGTCTCGCCACCCTGCCTCTCATTCGTTTCAGTTGTTTTGTTTGTATCCCTGTCCATTCGAGTTCTTACCTCCTGCGCCACTCCCTGGCCTCTCTCAAGTTTTCCTCCCGCTGTTATTCTTCCTGTCCATTTGGTTTTGGTTTTGGGAAGGGTTTTTTGTTCCTCGCGGCGTTTGCCAGCTAGCCAGCTACCTTCCCTGGCGTCCTTGTTTTTTCCTTTTGGTTTTCTGTGTGTTCGCCACGCGTTGAGTTATTTCCGCGATTGTTCTCTGTTTTCCCCCGTTTCTCGCGTTGAGTATTCCGCGATTGTTTTCTGTTTTCCCCCGTTACACGCGCCGAGTTTCTCCGCGATTACTTTCAGTTTCACCCTCTACGTCAGCACTGAATACCCAGCGCGCCGAGTCTTTGTTCCCTCGCGCTCGTGCGATTATTCAGTGTACGGACGAGGCGCTTGGGTTCGCCATCATAAAACAACCGCGGGAGATTCCGTCCCCTACATCTCCCGTTCTGACATATTCAATCTGTTTTGGAAGGTGAGGGGTTAAGTGGAAGCCTGTGAGCCTGTGTCTCCCCCTATCAGGACTGTGATGCCCGCTGTTCGTTTACAGAGGGCCTGGCAGTTATAATTCAGTGCAATACCAGTTTCAAATTACAGTAAAATTGACCAATCATATCTTCCCTCTTAGTGGGCGGGCTTAACTGTATGATAATTTCCGCCCGCTGTGGCAACGCTAGCTGTCGTTAGCATACCACCGCTAGCTAGCTTCGATTCAGTCCTTTGACGTCCTCATTTATATATTCCGCTTTCGAGAACCACGGAGCTGTGAAAACTTATTTTGTGTGGAAACTTATTTTGCTTAACAAGTTATCTAGTACAAATGTTATTATTTATTGCATTTCTAAAGCTATACTGTTGTCTCGGTTTTTTTCTTTATTACTGCCATACAGCCACAGGAACTCATGTTTTGGTGAGGGGTATTGAAATGACATCACTTCAGGTACCCCTCCATAAGATCCATCTAGACTCTAAACTGGTTTCCGGTGACGTTGTAGATGGGGTGCGGCCGTCACTTCCCGTGGCTGGAGTTTCTTTTATTTTGGGCAATGATTTAGCTGGGGGAAAGGTGTGGGGCAGTACTGAAGTAGTCTCATTGCCTATTGTAGGGTCTGCACCTGAGCTGCCACAACCATATGACCAGTGTTCACAAAAATATCCTTATGTTTTCCTTTCGTGTGCTGTGACTCGTGCTATGGCTAGGCGTGGGGGTCTTGGTGCAGATGTATCTTTAGAGGACACTTTTGTTGCTAGACCAGAAATAGTAGACTGGAGTCTGGAGTCCTTCACAGTTACCTGTAGCTGTAGACAGTCCTGTAGAGGGCAGTGAAGTTTCCGAACTGCCGGATGAGTCCAATATGGCTCCTTTTGTGGCAGAAGGGAGCAAAGACCAGCTTCTGTTAGCAGGGGTGGGTTCTGAAGAGGAGGACAGTTCTTTGTCTGATCTATTTGAGGTGTCTCGGGAAGAGCTGATCCGAGAACAGTTAGCTGATTCCACCCTTCAATCCTTGTTTGCTTTGGCCGCAATAAGAGATGAAGCATGTGACTCAAAACCGGGATATTACTTGCAAGGTGGGTTGTTGTGTAGACGATGGATTTTCAGGTGTGACACATTTACCAACACTGTGTTACAGGTAGTAGTACCCTGTAAATTCAGGGTAAACGCAGGTTCTTTTGGCCCAGGCTAAAGCAGGATGTGTCCGTTTTTGTTAGAACGTGTCATGTCTGCCAATTAACTGGCAAGCCTAACCAGAAGATTCCTGTGGCTCCATTATGTCCAATCCCATGTTGTCTCTAGTCCCTTTGAGCATCTGCTTGTTGACTGTGTGGGACCACTGCCTCGATCCAAGAGTGGGGATGGTCGTATCTGTTGACTGTAATGTGCCAGTCTACGTGTTATCCTGCAGCTTACCCTCTCAGATCGATTACAGCAAAATCTGTGCTTAAAGCACTCACTAGTTTTATATCTATTTTTGGCATTCCCAAAGTCATTCAAAGTAATCAAGGCTCTAATTTCACGTCAAGACAGTTCACTAGGGCTTTAAGTCAGCTAAAAACCAAACATAATATTTCAAGTGCTTATCATCCTCAAAGTCAGGGTGCCTTGGAATGCTTCCACCAGACCCTGAAATCTCTTCTAAGATCTTATTGCGTTGAGCTTGGGGTTGATTGGGAGGAAGGTTTACCTTGGTTACTCTTAGCTATTAGAGAGGTTGTGCAGGAGCGCACTGGTTTTAGCCCTAATGAACTTGTCTTTGGACATACAGTGAGGGGGCCAACAGTTGTTTTAGCTGATGAGTGGAGTGCTACAAAGGTTCCAGTCAATGTCTTGAATTATGTCTCTGGTTTCAGGTATAGTCTGTATGAGGCTAGAGCGGCTGCCAGGCGCAGGTTGGGGAAGGTACAGTCTAAAATGCAGAGTTTATTTAACTGTAAAGCGGAACATCTGCAGTTTAAACTTGGTGACCAGGTGTTGGCGCTGTGACCAGTCCATTTCAGGATAAGTTTAGTGGCCCTTATGAAATCATTAAGTGTCTCCCTGATTATAATTATTTGCTGAGTACTCAATCAATCAATCAAATTTTATTTATATAGCACTTTTTACAACAGTTGTTGTCACAAAGCAGCTTTACAAGTGCCGAGTCCTAGCCCCCAGTGAGCAAGCCAAGGGCGACAGTGGCAAGGAAAAACTCCCTAGTTTTTTGCATGAGGAAGAAACCTTGAGAGGAACCAAGACTCAGAGAGGGAACCCATCCTCCTCTGGCCGACACCGGTCACCATGACAACAACAACAATTTAGACAGAAAGAAATAAAGAAAAGGAAAAGATGTAGTATTGTCCATCATGGTGTAGGCTTACCGGTCAGGCAGTAGGTGGCTGGCACTGGATAACTCGCTTGCTTCTCCTCATCTCATTTTTCCTCGAGCAGGCGGGCAGCCATGTGGAGAAAATAAAACAGGGAAAATTAGCTCTGTATGAGGACATATACAGGACAGATGAAATTAAACACATTTCTGGAGTGTGGCAGCAACTCCGGCATTAAGTTAAACTATTACAGCCTAGCTTAAAAGGCAGAACCAGAAGGTAACATAGGCTTGGGGGCATTCTGAGACAATGGCATCCATCCACTGCACTGTCAACAAACTTGAGTGACCACGAGCAGTGACAGGACGACAGCACCAGCGCCCCAGTCTACCATAAAACCCTTCGTCTATGAACCCCTAGATCTGTACCTTTATCTAAGGGGGGATGTTAATTATCAAACGCTAAACCAAATAGGTGGGTTTTCAACCTAGACTTAAAGATTGTGACTGTGTCAGAGTCCCGTACGCATTTTGGAAGGTTGTTCCAAAGTTCCTGGAGGTATTCAGGAGAAAGCCCGTGCAGTGCTTTATATGTTAATAATAGAATTTTAAAGTCAATACGGAATTTTACTGGGAGCCAATGCAGGGCTGATAGGACTGGTCTAATATGCTGAAATTTTCTAGTTCTGGTCAGAACTCTGGCTGCGGCATTTTGAACTATTTGAAGTTTATTTAGATTCCTATTTGAACATCCTGGCAGTAGTGAATTGCAGTAGTCTAATCTAGAGCTAATAAAGGCATGCACCAATTTTTCTGCATCATCCTGTGATAATGCATTTCTTAATTTGACAATGTTGCGGAGATGTAGAAATGCTATCCTAGTAGTATTATCTATGTATTTATCAAATGATAGGTCGGAGTCAAGTATGACGCCTAGGTTTTTGGCTACTGTGCCAGGTGTAATGGGATAGTCTGCAAGATTAAGCATTAAATTTGGATTTTTTTGTCTTGCGGCCTTAGGGCCCACAAGGAGAACTTCCGTTTTGTCCTCATTTAGTTGGAGGAAATTTAGAGACATCCAGCATTTAATATCTCTTACACAGGCCTCAATTTTTCCTAAACTGAGTTTGTCATCAGGTTTGGCTGATATGTAAAGTTGAGTGTCATCTGCATAGCAGTGAAAATTGACACCATGTTTGTTTATAACTGTGCCCAATGGTAGCATATATAATGTAAATAATAGTGGTCCTAAGATGGAGCCTTGCGGGACCCCATATTTAACTATTGTACGTTTGGATGGAATATCATTGAGCTCTACAAACTGATAGCAATTTGTTAAGTAAGAATAAAACCATGAAAGGGCTGTGCCAGAGACTCCAACCCAGCGTTCTAACCTTTCTAGCAAGATCCTATGATCAATTGTGTCGAATGCTGCACTAAGATCAAGAAGCACTAACAGTGATACATAGCCTTGATCTGAAGCAAGGAGGAGATCATTTGTTACTTTAACTAATGCTGTTTCAGTACTTTTTCCTTGTGATAGGTATTAAAAAGGTCTTAAAAGTCATTGAATTTGAGATTTAAAAATGTGCAGATACCCTGGGTAGTACAATTTAAGGAAGAAATTATTTTCTCTAATTCTGATTGTGGGAGTGGATGAAAAGCATCAAGTTTTTCTCCCGGTATGTAATTTAAATCAATATCAGCCAAACCAGATGACATACCAGTTGTATTGCTAATAAAGGGTTTTATATTTTGTCTAATATTCTCTATTTTATTATCAAAGAAATCTATAAATACATTACTAGTGAGGTTTACTGGAATCTGAGGTTCTGTGCCTGCTTGATTTTTTTGTAAGTTTAGAAATAGTATTAAAAAGAAATCTAGGGTTGTTTTTATTTTTCTCTATCAGTGAGGCTAAGTATGCTGAGCGTGCTTTAGTGAGTGCCCGTTTGTAGTCAATAATGCTATCCTTCCAGGCACAGTGGAATACTTCCAATTTAGTGGATCGCCATTTCTGCTCTAATTTACGTGCTATTTGTTTTAAGTTTCTAGTTTGGTCAGTGTACCACGGGGCAAACTTTTTGATCTAGCTTTTTTATATTTTAATGGAACTACTATATCTAGAGCTGATCTGCAGGTATTCTCTAAGCAGTCGGTTAGACTATCTAACTCTTCTGGATCGGATGGCGAGTGGGCTAAAGCAGTTAAGTCAGGGAGGGTTTCAATAAACTGTGTTGCTGTTGATGAAATTATCGAGCGCTTTATACACTGCCGAGGAGACGGGCGGGTATTTATGTTAAGATGAATCTCACATTGGACTAAATAGTGATCGGAGATTGCTACGGTTTGCGGAAGTATATTTATATTATCTACGTCGATACCCAGCGTTAAGATTAGATCTAGGGTATGATTTCGATAATGTGTAGGTCCTACTACGTTTTAATGCCGACAGAGTTCAATACAGAGGTAAAAGCCCTTGTCAGTGGATCCTCCGCATTATCAAAGTGTATGTTAAAGTCTCCTACTATTATTATTTTGTCACTACATACTGCTAAATTTGCTGCAAAATCGGTGAAATCGTTTAAGAAATCTGGGTAAGGCCCTGGTGGTCTGTATACATTAGTTAGGGGAAATGTACTTATATTTTCAGATGGACTAATTACATTAATAGATTGCATCTCAAATGAGTTTGAGATATCTAAGTACTTCTGATGAATTTCTAAACAATCACGATAAATTTTACATATTCCTCCTCCTCTGCCTGACAATCTAGGTCTATGTATATAACTATATCCCACAGGAGTGGCTTCGTTTAGAGTTAAATAATCACCAGATTGAATCCACGTTTCAGTTAGACATAGAATATCAATTTTCTGGTCTGTTATAAGTTCATTCATAAAAACTGCTTTCGAGTTGAGCGATCGAATATTGATTAATCCAATCAGTATTCCTGATCGGCGTAAAAAGGGGCAAGTTTGTCACCAGTGGCGGACTTAGCAATTTGGGGGCTCAAGGCGAATTTAGCTAGGGGGCCCATCAACATTAATATGCGATAAATAAGTTAAGTCAGGTTCACACTACACGATTTTCGGCTGGTTTTTCAGTCGCCGACTGTTTTTGTAGATCGCCGACAGAAACCTGTGGTCGGAGGCAAATCGGCGATCACTCGGCGCTCACTCAGTCGTGTAGTGTGAACTGCTGAAAGACGCTCGCCGAGTGGTCGCCGACTCATCGCAGACGACCGGCAGATATCTAGCATGTTTAATATGTAGCATGTTTAATATGTAGCATGTTTAATATCTAGCTCAGTCGGCGACTGAGTCACCAGCAGCGTCTAGCTACAGCCAATGGGAACGCGGAGAGAGAACCGCGGCACCGCTGAAGATATCTCTGAAGAATGTACAAAAACTTTCAAGAATGCTTTCAAAACAGTTACCCAGCAAACACACAAAAACCTCACCTTTCTTACAACTTTATTACAACACTGTGTTTAAGTTATTGTGACAGCACTGGAGAAATAGTGCAATTGATTGTATCTATGTTCACTGCAACGGAGAGATGAAATAATTCTGGAAATTTGGGACTATGGAGTGTTTAAACAGTAAAAAAAAAATAATAATAATAATAACAACGAAAATGTGGAGTACATGTACATTGTTTTTTCTTCTACGTGGTGTTTGCTGGTTCTCGCGAGAGTTTCGTTTTCGTGTTCGTGTTTTTGGACGGCAGCCAGACGAGTCAGCGATTCCCCAGTCGTGTAATTCGTGAGCCCGCGTCGCAGATCAGTCATGTAGTATGAAAGCCACAACAACTGAAAGACTCGCGATTACAGCACAACCAGTCGTGTAGTGCGAACGGCACAAAAACCGGACGACTGAAAAGTCGTGTAGTGTGAACCTGGCTTTAGCTAGACAAGGGGGCCCTACTGTGGGAGGGGCCCAAGGCAATTGCCTAGCAACGCCTCTATGCAAAGACCGCCTCTGTTTGTCACATAAATCTCTTAAAGCCTTACTTCCCATCTGTTTTGCCAGCATCTGGTGGATTGGCTCCTGTTGTGCCTGAGGGCTCTAAGGAGGGTGAGTCCGCTGTGGTGAGGGATTGCTGTCTGAGTATTGTCAGTAAAGAAGTAGATGAAGGTGTTAGTGGACCACCATATGAAATTGTGGTCGGGCGCCTTCAGAACTCTGAGGTTCTAGCCTTCTTGTCTCTGTATCTTTCCCACCTCTCTAATGAGGAGAAGGACAATATTGTTGGCCTCATTAGTGCATTTCCATCTCTCTTTCCCGATATCCCAACTCGTACCAACTCGTACCCAACTCGTAACAATATCGTTGAGCACGATATTGATGTGGCTGGGGCATCCCCCATTAAACAACATGCCTACCGTGTAAATCCAAAGGTCAGAAATGCCCAATCAACTTTCCAAAGGCTTGTTAATCGTGTTTTAGCAGGTATGAGAGGGTGTGATGCTTACCTGGATGATCTGGTAATCTATAGCACCACCTGGAGTGATCATGTGAGTAATATAAGAGAACTGTTTACCCGTCTTTCGGAAGCCAATCTGACAATTAATTTAGCTAAATGCGAGTTTGGGAAGGCCAGAGTTACATATCTGGGTAAGGTTGTTGGAGGTGGACAGGTTCGGCCTGTCGAAGCAAAGGTTGAGGCCATCTGTAATTTTCCTGTGCCAAGAAACTGTCGGGAACTCCGGAGGTTTTTGGGAATGGCTGGTTATTACAGGGCTTTTTGTAACTAAACAGAACTTGCTTCTGTTGTTGCATCTTTAACCAACCTTCTCAGTCCTAAGGCACAGTTTCAGTGGTCCAGTAATTGTCAGGAACCCTTTGATAATGCAAAATGTCTTTTAGCTACTGCTCCGGTGTTGCAGGCCCCAAACTTTAACTCTCCCTTTTGTTTGGCTGTAGATGCCAGTGAGCATGGTGCTGGTGCTGTGTTGATGCAGAGTGACTTGGGTGGGGTAGAGCATCCAGTATGCTACTACTCTAAGAAATTTAATAGTCACCAACGAGCTTACTCCACTGTGGAACGAGAGGCTCTTGTCCTGATTCTTGCTGTGCAACATTTTGAAGTTTATTTGGGGTCTTCATTGGTCCCCATAACTGTTTACACTGATCACAACCCACTGGTTTTTATTGATAAAATGAGAAACCAGAATCAACGCATCATGCGGTGGAGTTTAATTCTCCAGTGTTACCCGCTCCTAATTCAGCACATCAGGGGTAGGGATAATGTAATAGCTGATGCATTGTCCCGAGTTTAGGAATCGTTTATTTTTGTTTTTGTTTTTTCCTCTTAGACATATTTTCTTTCTCCTAGGCGCCAGGATTAAGGAAGGTGTGTTTCTGAAGGGAACACAAGTGGTCTTTTATTTAGGATTTTGTTGAGCTTGGTTTGTACCAACCCTCTTTTAGGGAGGGAGGTGTTACAACCCCATGGGTACTAGTCTGTCAGTGCACGGGCAGGGCTGGGTCTGATTGGTCTAATTAGATCATTGAGAACACCTTGGTGGTATTGTTTATAAGGAGGGGCTCTTTCTTTCTGGGGGGGGCATTTATTTTCTTTGTTTGGGCACGTTGTGTTGGGCTTCTTGATTGCTCCTCTCTCTCTCCTATTTAAGCACTACTACTCAACCTACATCTCTCTCTCTCTCCTATTTTTGAATTGACTTATTAAAAATTTCTTCGAGAATTGAACCGTTGTTGTTCCCTTCTTATGTTGCGGTGTGTGGACGAGCTCAGGCCGTAACACACCGCAATCGAAATGTGTCCTCTGCTTTTACCCATCTGTGCAATTGGAACACACACACAAACACACTAGTGATTACTAGGGGGCTGTGGTGCACACGTGCCCAGAGCGGTGGGCAGCCCTAGCCCGGCACCCGGGGAGCAGTTGGGGTTTGGTGCCTTGCTCAAGGGCACCTCAGTCAAGGCCTCACAAGGTCACAAGATCAGTTCCCTACCACCAGACCATGACTGTAGTGGTGTACAGTCACACTGTAGTGGTGTACACACTGTAGTGGTGTAGAGTCACACTGTAGTGGTGTAGAGTCACACTGTAGCGGTGTAGAGTCACACTGTGTAGCTGGCTGGGTCTCAGCCTTCATCCACACTGCGAGTTCTGGTCCTCTTACGGGTAATATTAACATTTACTCAATTACTCAATTTCCATGAAGGCATTTATATAAAGAACTTTACCCAATACTTGCATAGATTACATAGTTAAATTTTTTGCAAATTGTTTTGGTTATTTTTGCTTGTTTGTTGTGCAGAGAGGACAAGTGTGAGCTACAGTAGTCCATGAGAAAGCGCTGATCATACTACAATGACCAAACAGCTCATCAAAACAGTACTGCGCATGCTAACAGAGTTAGCTATATAGCAGACAAACCAACTATTTAGCCTGATATCTTTAATCAGCTATTATAACACAGCACTGTAAACTTCTGCTAATGGGCCAGGTGGTAATATGCATAGAATAATGACTCTTTGTTTATAATGCAACAGGATTATGCAACATCGGTAGTAACAATAGTTGTATTTTCAATGTAAAAGCAAAAAATAATAGATTGCAAAATGTAAGATCAGTATAAAAATCCAATCAAAAATAACATTTGACAAACTCACAATCAATTAGTAAAGATGAGGTGTCCACTAAAAGTATTGCCCTTGAAACCACACGCAGACAAGTAATAGGAGGCAGGTAAACGAGTGTTAACAACATCTCCTTTCTGCAGCTGCAGGGTAAGACCACCAGCAATGTATTTGTAATTATTACCATAGTTATTATAACCATATCCATATAAGAAGAGCAGCTTCTCATTGTTCTTGTACAAATTAACACCTGAATAATAGCCATAAGTCGCTGAACAGGTGGTGAACCTGACGTAGTAGACTCCTCTGACTGGAGCGGTCAACATTCCTGAAATAAGACACACAAATCAGGTACTTTTCCACTTATAAATAATATCATAATGAACCATTAACTGCAGAATGTGCAAATTAACTGAATCATGAAGTTGATTCATAGTCAACTGCTAGAAAATCTGCCTAAAATGATAATTTACTGCCAGTAGTCTAGAGAACATTTATCTGTTTATTTTCTTTTTTAGTAGGAGAGTGTGATTCTTTCCTCAGGCATAAACGAATGCGTTCAGTAATTTTCTAGAGGTATTAACCAATGATAGTGTAGAGGAGCAGAGAGAATAATTTCATTGGTCAAAATCCAATCATTTTTCCTGATTGGCTGACAACTTGTCAGTGAGCCAGCACACGAGGATGTTTGCAGCGGTGCAGAGGGAATCTGAGCGAGAACAGAGTAAATATGACTGAAAGATGGACACGTGTGCGTGGTGTGTGAATCATGCTTTCATATTCAAAAATGTGTTCTTGACTAGTGGCAGTTAATCAACACCATACATACCATACTTCACTGGTTTTTAGTGTAACTGAGCAAATAACATACTCACAACTCATGTCTGCATGTCATAACCCAAACTCCACTTCCCAGAACCCCACACTGCTAACCACACCTTCCAATCCCATAATTCCTTCCAGTTCTGATTCTTAACGTCACCTGTTTTGTGTTTTCCCACTAGTCTGATTAAAGTCTGGTCTTTCCACTCGTCTGTGGTTTACTATGTGTTTCCACATTGTTGTTTTACGTCTTTTGTCATCAATCTGTTTCTGTTCTTTGCTATAATTGTCTGTTCTGTTTGCTGTGTTTCTGTCCATCCATGTTGAGATGAACACCTGGTTTTGGATTGTCTTTCTGTATATGAACCAGCCATATACTCTAGAAAAACTGCTCTTTATAAATATTAGTCCAGAAACACTGGAATGTTGAATTATTACTCCAGAAATGCTGCACTGATGAATTATTACTCCAGAAATACTGCACAGTTGAATTATTACTCCAGAAATACTACAGAGTTGAACTATTACTCCAGAAATACTGCACAGTAGTAATTATTACTCCAGCCTGACTGCAGTGTTTTCCAGTGCCATGGCTACATCTGTGGTACACTGATGGTTCTGATCGCTCCTGATCTGATGTGTAGACATGTTGTGAGTACCTGTACTTGGGCTGTAAGCTCCTCCAACATTTGTGATGACCACAGAGTAGACCACATTGGTGATGCTGTTCAAAGATCCCAAACTTCCATCCAGAGCCGCTGAGAATGCCACCTTGGGTCTGTCTACAGAGTCCAACACCATCAGTGACACAGAACACATGGACTTGTACAACTCTTCTCCTAGTGGGTTCACCAGTGAGGGGTTTACAGTTTACCTATGTTTGCTCTCTTCAGATAGTCCACATCACTTTCACTAGTAGCCAGTCTGGCATTAAGGGCTGTTGAGGAACATAATTGAGGATGATAAGTGAACATGAGGGGGAGTTTGTATGCTGTAGGGAGTCCTGCAGTCGTCAGTGTCAGGTTGGATCTGTGCTTATTTACCTGCACTTGTTTTCTTCAGTATCATTACTTGATTCTTACTGGCGTCTAGTGCAGTCTTTGTTGCTGTTCATTAAGCCATAATGAGAAACCAAAAATATTAACATGTGAATTATATGGTAATAATAACAAAACACATAAAGGGGACTCTCACAGACAGGTAGAACAGAGCAGTGTTGGTAAAATGCCCAACAGAATCACTCTGCTCACAGCTGTGGGGACACTAGAGTAGAAGAGATAAATAGGGAGGAAATTAAGAAGGAGCAGGTGTGTGATTGGTAAGGGGGCGTGGCTGTGAGGTGTGATTGGTGGATTCCTGGCTGAGTGTTGACTGAGGCATGACAATCGTATTTATTTACCCGTTTTCTGTTTCTTCAGGATTTTAACTTCACCCTCAGAGGCTGCTAACCTGTCCTTCACAGCAGACATCTCAGCTGTCTGTGCTGAAAGAAGGAAAACAAATCTGATCACTGGGGAAAACTCACCAAATATTTAAACGTTTTATAAAAGCAACATGTACATTTGTATGATCTACACCCCATGTTGTGTTTTTTGTTAGATAAGCTCTGTCCATGAACACATAATTCCATTACCTGAAATCTCTTTATTCAAGGTCTCCACTTTATTCTCCATTTGTTTGGTCTGTTTGATCCGTTGGGCAATTTTGCTCTTCAGGGCTGGCAAAGAATTTATCATTGAACTCAAACCATGAACTCAAATGTTTCAGTTATTTAAGACAAAATTGGAAAACCAAAAAATATCTAAATCTTTAGTTGGTGAATAGTTACTGTTGTTATATATCTGAACATCCAAACAGAAAAAGCACCAAATCACTCTTACCCGTGTTTTCCTGCTGCACGTATTTCATCTCCGTCTTCAGCTCCACCAGAGCGGTTCCTTGCTGGTACACAGTGTCTTTAAGCTGCTTCAACTCAGTAGGGAAGTTTGTTGGATTTGAAGCTTCAGCACTTTCAGCTTCCTGCAGGCTGTTGTGGACCAGCAGCAGTAGAGTTACAACAGCACTTCTCTTCATCTTGACCACCTCTCTCAGTGTGTGGAGATAAACTGCTCTTCTTATACACCTACTGAGATGAGCAGTTCTCAGATCTTACCATGATGAGGCCACTCACACTTCCTCCTTTGTTCCACTGCCAAATAAGGCAGTGATGCTTCTTACCACATTTGCTTTCCTACAGGAGGAACCCTGAAGTGGAGGAGTCCACCTGTTTGATCCTGCAGCTTCTAGGAGGTCACTGGTCTTCAAATGTCTTCTTTCTTTGCAGAAGGTTTAGTAACATCCATAAGTCTCATTAAGCTATGAATCTAACCCTCTGCAGTATGCTTGCAATTATTTTGTGAAGCATCAACATCATTTATGTTTAAGAAACACCTTTGTGTAACCTTTCCTCTTTGTCAAATCTTACTAAAATTCAGTATGTTATCAGCATGAGGTTCATCTAATGCTGTGTCAGTTATCTTAATTGCAAAATTGTATCTTGGGTGTTATTAAATGTATGTGAATAATTTCAAAGGCCTTAAAGATTTCCAAAACATTCTAATAAATGAGAACACCAGAGATAACAATAATAGTTATCATTGAATCATAATTAGTCAATAGTATATCTGAATGATGTGTTGTGTGTTTCATTTCATGGTTGTATTGAGCAATCTTTGTGCTGCTCTGACAATGATGAGATGAGGAATCTTATCTGCATCACAACTTCATACCAACTCATTTCACAGGTCAGTGTTAACGTACTGTTGCTCAAGATGACCACATTACTTGTTACATAATACATAGTGCAATTATGCAAGCGTTCAACACACCACCACCAATAACTGCACAAATACCAACGATACCTGCACAAGGTCAGAAGGATCAGGGGATAATAGATGGTCTAGTACAGTGGAAGTCCACACTCAACACTCTCATTATTACTAACGTGTTCTTATGTTTTGATGATTCATCTCAGTGGTTCTCAGTCTACTACACATATCAGAACTTCCCATGTTTACACCTGATCCAGCTAACAGACTAATGAACAACCTGTCCAGGTTGAGAAGGATATGTTCAACCAGAGAGAACTACATCCAGGAAATGGTCCAGTGAACCCACTCACCTAAACAAGCCGTGCTGTGTGTTCAGTACTGATGGTGCTGATTTTATGACTAACTCTGGACTCTAAAAATGAGCCTGTACTACAGTGTAATCCTCCATAACAGTGATATAAGTAGAGTGACGTGAGTGACATGTTAAAGAAGGCTGATCTGAGTCTGATAGAGAAGACCTGGCTTTGGTCAAGGTGAATATATCGTCTGGCATAATTTTGTCTTGTGTGTAGCTGCTCAGATTTGAAAACCATTTCACGAAGCTCCTGAAACACAGGTGCTCCTTCCCGAGGAGGTTTGGAGCTCTTAAGTGTGTGCTGAACTGGGCAACTGGCATGCTATGTGATTCAGCACTCAGTGGTCCTGATCTGTGAGATTTGCATGGTCTAATGGCAGAGCTGTTGTTCCCACAGACATTCTACAATAATCACAATTACAGCAGACCAAGGCAGAAATGTCTTGAACATATTCATAGTAAAGATTCAGTCCTCTGACTGTGGCACATTTAAAGTCGTAGAGCTACATTATGGCCCCTTCTACCGCGTGTCAGAGACAGGAACTCGAGTGAGTGACTCGGGTCAACGTCAAACTTAAGTGGCCTACAAAAAGACTTCAGACTTGACTTGAAACTCGTCCCTAATGACTCAAGACTCTACCTCATCCAAAATAACTCGTGGACAATAAAACTCAGTTGGTTATCTGTGTGCAAGTTATAAAAAAATAGTTTCCTTGTGTTTGTTTTGACATTATTGCTTATACTTGTTTTGGTGATTTGGGACGCAACCCTTTTGCTCGTGACGTATCAACATTGTTTAGCAAGAAATCAGAGAGAAATGTCAAATGTAAACAAACGAGGTTGCCATGGCTATGGCTGGAGTACCATACTTTAGCAGTAGGGACAAAACTGAAGGAACAACATGTAAAGAATGTGGGAAATTGACGACACTGGAACACCACATCAAACTTCATAAGCACCTAAAACACACCCAGATAGCTTTGTTTAGTTTACGTTAGACATTTAGCCATCATTACGTTTTTTTGGTAAAATAAAGTTTAAATGTCATTCTAGGATGGGAGTTTACATTTTTTGATAATTCGCAACGGTTTTGGCCATATGAGACTCAGATAATATGCACAAGTGGCTGATAATGGTGGATGGTAGGTACAATAGGAGCTACCAAGGTAGTAAATAAAATAGTTATTTTCCAACTCCTAAGTCCTTAAACCTATCCTGGTCTTGACTTAAGACTTAAGTTAGACTCTAGCCTAAAGACTTGTGACTTTTGAACATCTCTGGTGTCAACTAACCTATAGGCTAAAATAAATTTGTATCTGGATTTTGTTGTGTAAGAAAAGGATTCTTCTTCTTCTTATAATAAAATCACTTTTTGATCTGGAATGAAGATCATGTTTGTTTCAGTCTTTTGTCTTTTTTCTTTGGGACCTTTGGCTCCTTTGACATATTAAACCATCATCCTCTCTGTTGTCTCCAGATTGGTGTGACTGGATCTGCATTCAAATGGTTCCAATCCTATCTGGTCGGTTGAATCTATCAGGTAACGTGGAGAGGATTCACATCCAATCCATGTAGACTCTCTCCCCGTGTGCCCCAGGGCTCAGTACTAGAAACTGTTCTCTTCTCTATGTAAGCCCAATTACTTCTCTCCTTCCCTTCTGTACAGGAACTCCCTGCCCTCTCCATCACCTCACAGAAGTTCTCCCCCTGACCCTGAGACACTCCTTGTGGTTCACCCCTCTCCCCTCACTGTACCAATTCTCTTATCTCTCTCACTCACACACACACACACACACACACACACTGAGGTTGAGTAAAAGGCTGTGGACACCAACACTCTGTACATCTCCTGGAGTTCGTCCAATTCCTCTACATGTTCCTAGTGCAGCACTGATTCACTCTCACTGCTCTCAACACCATTCATACAGATTCCTCCCAATACACAGTGTGCTCAGACTGTTCTTTACATATTTTTTGCACTTTCACTGTAACACATTTACCTATAAGTCTATTTTCTTAGTACATTAGCAAACATGAAAACATTTTGGAAATGATTAGACATATTTCCAGTGTTTTTATAGTTTGTTTTGATTCTGTTATGAGTACCTTTGGATTTAAACTTGGAATCACACAGTAAATCTGCCATTAGACCAGAAGGTGGTAATCTGCATATTTAAAATAATGAGACTTCATTTATTATACAACCGGATCAGATCATTTATTTTAAATGTCTTTTCCGAGCCAGAAGTACAGAATGGAAAACAAATTGCCAAAAATAAGATCAGTATTAAAGTTTTAAGATGATTTGATACCAAAAATATCAACCAAAGAACTCACATAGTAAAGATTAGGAAGCCACTAAAAGTGTTTCGATAGGTGTCCGTTTCATACAGCATATATCCTTGAGGTAAGCGTATGTGAACTAAATCTCCAGGCTCCAGTTGCAGTGTCAGGCCACCAGTGATGTATCGGACATAGCCATCGGAATTATATTCATAAAGGTTCAGCAGCTTATCTTGGTTCTTGTACAGAAAAACACCTGAATTATAACCAGAATTTCCTGAGCAACTGGTGAACCTGAAGTAGTAGACTCCTCTGACAGGAGCTGTAAACATTCCTGAAATAAGACAAACATCTTTTACACTAATGCACTTATAAATAATTATAGAATGAACAAGGCTATGAACTGCTGATTCGTTCAAACATCAGATTGAGTCATAATTAACCACTAGAAATCTAATATTCTAGCTTTGAAATTTGGAGTTTCATTCTGCATATGAACCAGCCTTATATTCCAAAAATACTCCAGAAATACTGCACAGTTGAATTATTACTCCAGAAATACTGCAGTTGAATTATTACTCCAGAAATACTGCAGTTGAATTATTACTCCAGAAATACTACACAGTTGAATGATTACTCCGGAAATACTGCAGTTGAATGATTACTCCAGAAATACTACACAGTTGAACTATTACTCCAGAAATACTGCACAGTTGAATTATTACTCCAGCCTGACTGCAGTGTTTTCCAGTGCCATGGCTGCATCTGTGGTACACTGATGGTTCTGATTGCTCCTGATCTGATATGTAGACATGTTGTGAGTACCTGTATTTGGGCTGTAAGCTCCTCCAACATTTGTGATGACCACAGAGTAGACCACATTGGTGATGCTGTTCAAAGATCCCAAACTTGCAGCCAGAGCCGCTGAGAACGCCACCTTGGGTCTGTCTACAGAGTCCAACACCATCAGTGACACAGAACACATGGACTTGTACAACTCTTCTCCTAGTGGGTTCACCAGTGAGGGGTTTAAAGTTTACCTATGTCTTTCTTTAGGCTGTCCACATCACTTTCACTAGTAGCCAGTCTGGCATTTAGGGCTGTTGAGGAACATAATTGAGGATGATAAGTGAACATGAGGGTGAGTTTGTATGCTGTAGGGAGTCCTGCAGTCATCAGTGTCAGGTTGGATCTGTGCTCATTTACCTGCACTTGTTTTCTTCAGTATCATTACTTCATTCTTACTGGCGTCTAGTGCAGTCTTTGTTGCTGTTCATGAAGCCATAATGAGAAACCAAAAATATTAACATATGAATTATATGGTAATAATAACAAAACACATAAAGGGGACTCTCACAGACAGGTAGAACAGAGCAGTGTTGGTAAAATGCCCAACAGAATCACTCTGCTCACAGCTGTGGGGACACTAAAGTAGAAGAGATAAATAGGGAGAAAATTAAGAAGGAACAGGTGTAGGTGATAATTAATAAGCAGGTGATTGGTAAGTGTTGACTGAGGCATGACAATCATAATTATTTACCTGCATTCTGTTTCTTCAGCCTTTTGACTTCACCTTCAGAGGCTGCTAACCTGTCCTTCACAGCAGACATCTCAGCTGTCTGTGCTGAAAGAAGGAAAACAAATCTGTTTACTGGGGAAAACTCAGCAAATATTTAAACGTTGTACATGTACATGCAATATGTACATTTGTATAATCTACACCTCGTGTGTTTTTTGTTAAGATAAACTCTGTCCATGAACACCATTACCTGAAATCTCTTTATTCAAGATCTCCACTTTATTCTCCATTTGTTTGCTTCTCTTGTTCTGTTGGGCCATTTTGGTCTTCAGGGCTGGCAAAGAATTTATCACTGAACTCAAACCATGAACTCAAATGTTTCAGTTGTTTAAGACAAAATTGGAAAACCAAAAAATATAAAAATCTTTAGTTGGTGAATAGTTACTGTTGTTATATATCTGAACAATCAAACAGAAAAAGCACCAAATCACTCTTACCCGTGTTCTCCTGCTGCACGTATTTCATCTCCGTCTTCAGCTCCACCAGAGCGGTTCCTTGCTGGTACACAGTGTCTCTAAGCTGCTTCAACTCAGTAGGGAGGTTTGTTGGCTTTAAAGCTTCAGCACTTTCAGCTTCCTGCAGGCTGTTGTGGACCAGCAGCAGTAGAGTTACAACAGCACTTCTCTTCATCTTGACCACCTCTCTCAGTGTGTGGAGATAAACTGCTCTTCTTATACACCTACTGAGATGAGCAGTTCTCAGATCTTACCATGATGAGGCCACTCACACTTCCTCCTTTGTTCCACTGCCAAATAAGGCAGTGATGCTTCTTACCACATTTGCTTTCCTACAGGAGGAACCCTGAAGTGGAGGAGTCCACCTGTTTGATCCTGCAGCTTCTAGGAGGTCACTGCTCTTCAAATGTCTTCTTTCTTTGCAGAAGGTTTAGTAACGTCCATAAGTCTCATTAAGCTATGAATCTAACCCTCTGCAGTACACTTGCAGTTTCATGCGTGAAGCATCAACATCATTTATGTTTAAGAAACACCTTTGCGTAACCTTTCCTCTTTGTCAAACCTTACTAAAATTCAGTATGTTATTTAGGGGTGACCTGCAATAGTCGCTGATTTGACTATAGTCAACTATACCGCTAGTCGACTATGAACGTCATAGTCGAATGTACCATTCTAACTGCATGGGGGTGCCCAAGGATGCTGCTAAGCATTAGTTGTTACATGAAATGTCTTTGTTTTAAACGTTGTTTTTGTTTGAACCAAAGTTATGGTCGCACATATCCTAGGAGGCGGGATGTAAACTAGAAACGAGCTTGAGCAAAGCTCTGTTGTGCGCTTTGATCAACGCAAAATGTCAGACATCAACGACAGATATGATTCCGCAGAAGAGGAGGCACTTGTTCACTTCCTACTCCAAGCTGAATAACTTAGAAATCCATAAGAAATCCATATGATGCATGGTGAAAGTAGACCCCAAGTGACACAAGATTACAAAGACAAAAGTGTTCGTGGACATGAACTCTTGAATTTCTGGACACGAAATTTACAAAAGCTCTTAATGTTTTGTTTTGGTTTTCATCATATTTTGATCATTGCACATTCATGTCTGTATATAAAAGTGTTTTCTCATGCAACTTTGAAGGCTTTTAAGTAAAAATACATAATTAAATTTGAAAATGGCGAGATGAGGATTGTAATCTGCACCAACTCATGCTGTTGCTCAAGACAACCACATTTCATGTTCAATAATACACAGTGCAATTACGCAAATGTTCATTGACACACCACCATCAAAAATTGCACCAATACCAACAATACCTGCACAAGATTAGAGGGGTCAGTGGACAATATCTAAAGTTGAAGTGCACACTCACGCCCCTCATTATTACTAACATATATTTTGCAGCTATAGTCACTGTCTAAACCAACAACTTTAATTTTAGCTTAAATGTGTTTTTCCACAAGCTATCCAAAGTGTTCTCTCTTTTGTAGGTGAAGAACACAAGGACAGACCCACCAAAGCTGAGACTGAACAACAGTAGAAAACATAAGGCAGAAAGAGGCATCCCACACACATGTGCCCAGTAGTTGTTGAACTTGTGAGCATACCACAGCACCCTCCCTCAACAGGATGCAGTAAGAATCAATCTAGCAGACATCAAGAGAGGTTCTGAAGTATGAAGAGATGGTCAGCTCTAGACCCTGACAGACCCAGGTCTACAGCTCCTGGTCCTGACATGGTCCAGACCCACAGTTTCAGCTGCAGACCCTGACATGGTCCAGACCTACAGCTCTAGACCCTGACATGGTCCAGGGGGCTGAGGTACTAGCACTATCAATCAATCAATCAAAGTTTATTTGTATAGCGCTTTTAACAACTCAAGTTGTCGCAAAGCAGCTTTACAGGATTTACAAGGTTAACAATACTATGGGTCCAGAACCCTAATGAGCAAGCCAAGGGCGACAGTGGCGAGGAAAAACTCCCTATGATGGTGGGGAATAGGAAGAAACCTCGGGAGAACCAAGACTCAAAAGGGAACCCATCCTCCATTGGGCGGCCCGTTAACACACAAATACACAAGTCACACACAATTCACACAATCAGACTAGGTAAAAGGTAGAACTGAAAGTTCTGGGTTTTGATATTGTCACTGTAAATGTCTGTTGATGAACGCCAGGCTTTCATTCCGTGTCGGAGCAGTGATGCTGGTATTGTAGGCTCCGACTGCAGTGTTACTCCCCAGGTGAACCCCGGCATCAGCACATCCACCGGCAGCCAGACCATCCCCCAGGTGCCTGCAGGTGCCTGTATCCAATCGTCTTGGGTAGAGCCATGCAAGAAGATAGATAATACAGACTGAGTGGACATGAATTTAAACCACCATGGATTTAAATGTACATAGCTCACGTGCCAGTGATGAGCATGTGGCTCCGGCAGACTAATCTATAGC
The DNA here is from genome assembly GCF_052324685.1 of Brachyhypopomus gauderio. Taxonomy (NCBI): domain Eukaryota; kingdom Metazoa; phylum Chordata; class Actinopteri; order Gymnotiformes; family Hypopomidae; genus Brachyhypopomus; species Brachyhypopomus gauderio. The sequence goes on from NW_027506901.1 coordinate 585,500, forward strand.
AGCATAACTAAAGGGAGGGGTTCAGAGGTGACCACAGGCATGAGGGCTCACTGAGACATTGCTTTCCAGCCAAGTCATAGTCACAAATAGAGTGATGCCAAGACACAGCTGGATGACAGCATCAACATCTCAGATCACCAGAAATCTCAACGTCTGGGGGTCCCCAAGCCCCTACACCTTACAAGGGGAATGTTAGCTGAAGGCTTGATTAAACAGGTGAGTCTTAAGTCTAGATTTAAAGATTGGAACTGTGTCAGAATCTGGAAGGCTATTCCATAATTGAGGGGCTTTAAAAGAGAAAGCTCTGCCTCCGGCTGTAGTTTTACAAATTTTTGGAACTAGGAGAAATCCAGCATTTTGGGAGCGCAAAGGGCGAGATGGGTTGTAGTAATCAATGAGTTCACTCAGATATTGTGGGGCAAGACCATTTAACGCCTTATAGGTTAACAGGAGAACTTTAAATTCAATGCGATATTTAATCGGCAGCCAGTGTAGTGCGGCGAGAGTGGGACTAATATGATCGAATTTCCTGGCCTTGGTTAGAACTCTAGCTGCGGCATTTTGTACAAGTTGTAGCTTCTTTATGGACTGTTTAGAGCATCCAATTAGAAGACTATTACAGTAGTCCAATCTCGATGAGACAAAAACATGAACTAGCTTCTCTGCATCAGCTAATGAAAGTAAGTGTCTCAGCTTGGCGATATTACGTAAATGCCTCCTGCCTAACCGGATGCATACATCATGATGGACATTATTACATATTTTTCCTTTTCTTTCTCTTCTTTCTGTCTAAATTGTTGTTGTTGTTGTCATGGTGACCGGTGTCGGCCAGAGGAGGATGGGTTCCCCCCCTGAGTCTTGGTTCCTCTCAAGGTTTCTTCCTCATGCAAAAAACTAGGGAGTTTTTCCTTGCCACTGTCGCCTTTGGCTTGCTCACTGGGGACTAGGACTCGGCACTTGTAAAGCTGCTTTGTGACAACAACTGTTGTAAAAAGCGCTATATAAATAAAATTTGATTGATTGATTGAAATGGAAAAAGGCAGCCTTAGTGACATTGCATACATGTCCGTCAAATGAAAGATCAGAATCAATAGTGACACCTAAACTTTTTGCAGTAGATTTTGGTGTTACTGAAAAACCATCTAGGGTAAGGGGAATATCAGCCCAATTGCTTCTAACAGCTTTAGGCCCAAGAATCAGTACCTCAGTCTTGTCAGAATTTAGTTTAAGAAAATTAGACGCCATCCAGTTTTTAATATCCTGGACGCAGTTCTCAATCTTGAGTTGTGGTGGTATCATCTGGATTAGAAGATATATACAACTGAGTATCATCTGCATAGCAATGGAAGCTAATACCATGCCTACGAATGATAGTGCCCAGTGGTAGCATATATAATGAGAATAATATGGGGCCCAGTACAGATCCTTGTGGGACACCATACTTTACTTTAGAATGCTCAGAGCATTCGTTATTTACTAGCACAAATTGGTAACGATCTGTCAGGTAGGACCTGAACCAGGAGAGTGCTTGACCTCTTATGCCAATGAGTGTCTCCAGTCTATTAAGTAGAATATTATGATCAATGGTGTCAAAAGCAGCACTGAGGTCTAGCAGTATGAGAAACGAAATGTGTCCTTTATCAGAGGATATTAAGAGATCATTCAGTACTTTAGTTAGTGCTGTTTCAGTGCTGTGATGAGCTCTAAATCCAGACTGAAATAACTCTAAGACATGTTCTGTCTGTAAGAAGGAAGAGAGTTGTGAAGAAACTACTTTCTCTAAAATTTTGGATATGAATAACAGATTAGAAATTGGCCTATAGTTGGACAGTTCTTGGGGGTTAAGACCAGGTTTTTTAATTAGCGGCTTGATGACTGCAAGTTTAAATGAACTGGGAACGTAGCCCAGGCTCAGAGAATAATTTATTATAGTAAGCAACGGTTCTACATTGCTGTGCAGTAATTCTTTAAGTAGTTGGGTTGGTACAGCATCTAGTATGCATGTGGAGGGTTTAGCAGATTTCACCAGTGAAATAAGCTCCTCACGACCAATTGGGGAGAAGGACTCTAACAGGGCATCAGAGCTGACCAGACAGCTGTCAAGGTGCATTGGCATGTTGACAGGCTCTGAGATAGCACAACTAATGTTTTCCCTAATTTTATCAATCTTATCATTAAAGAATTTCATAAAATTGTTACTGCTACACTCTAGTGCAGGGGTCTCCAACACGTCGCTCGCGAGCTACCAGTAGCTCGCCACCCCTTTCCGAGTAGCTCGCCAAAGGGCCAATGAATTACATATAAATTTGTAAACCTAATTGGTCCCATCGAGAAATCTACTTAAATTTATGTCCAATCAAAATTCACAGTTGTCCCTCCCCTTCTAACACTAAATGATTATTCGCCAATTATACAACAGTTAGTTCACAATCCGACTGGTTGAGAAGTGTTCTAACCCTGCAGATATGTGTGATAACAGCACGGTATTCTCATTCTCTGTATCACTCTGCGGACGCGTTGTCAAGTAATGGCATGTACATATATTCACGATAACACACTCCCTCTCGTGTTCTATTGCTCAATTAACTGTCAATCAAAAAGTTAGGCTACCATCAATATTGAATAAACCAGGGGTCACTCACGTCATGAGTCGCCCGCGGGCTTGTTTTAAAAATAGCTCACTATAGTGCCATGCACCAAAGCGCTGCATCGTCTTCCCGCTTAGCAATTGACACTCGCACACGCAACTTTCGTATTGACATATCCAGTTTAGAATTGCTAAACTGGATATGTCAATACCAAATGACAAGACCAAGTCTAAAGAATGAATGCTAAAAAGAGTCACACAGATTTTCAAAATGGATATTAAAATCACCCACTATAATCACCTTATCGGCTGATAGCACTACATGAGACAGGAAGTCTGAAAATTCCTGCAAGAACTCAGAGTATGAACCAGGGGGGCGGTAAATAGTAATTAACATAAATGACTGACACTTTGTTGCTTGTTAAATTTGAAACATTTGATACAGTGAGGATGAGGTGTTCAAAAGAATTAAACTTGAAGCCAAATTTTTGAGAAATGCCTATATCAGAGTCATATATTGTGGCGACCCCACCTCCTCGACCATTTGGACGGGGGTTATGGACATATCTATAGCCAGAGGGAGAAGCTTCATTTAGGGCCATATAGTCGTCTGGTCGGGTCCAGGTTTCCGTCAAGCAAAGCATGCATAGATTATGATCGGTAATCATTTCATTAACAAGCAATGCTTTAGATGACAGGGATCTAATATTTAGTAGTCCTAGTTTCAGATTTAAACCGCTCTCTGAGGGAGCATAGTTGAATTTAACATTGATTAAATTTTGTCTACTAACTTTAGGAGAATTATTTTTTGGTACTCGAGGAACAGACACAGTTTCAATCTGATGTGGCCTAGGTGACGTCTCTTTGCAGCTTGCAAACAGTCGGTTTAGCCTGTTTGTCTGCTGCCTGGCCTCGGCTCTGGTTTGTCAATCCCCATTAACTACACCTACACTACCAATATTAAGCCTAGCAGATATGCTACAAGAAATGAGAGCAGCACCCTCCCAAGAGGGGTGAATGCCGTCTCGCTTCAAAAGGCCAGGCCTGCCCTCAAAACGTGTCCAATTATCTATATAACCCACTTTGTTATCTGAGCACCATTTAGACATCCAGCGGTGCAACGCCCATAACCTGCTGTAGGTTTCAGCGCCACGCCGAACTGGAATGGGACCAGAGCATATTACGGCATCTGACATCGTCCCCGCTAACTCGCACAGCTCTTTAACATTATCCTTGGTGATCTCAGACTGTCTCAATCCCACATCATTGGTGCCGACGTGTATGACTATCTTAGAATATTTACAGGGGTGATAGAGGGGAAAATTCCTGAGCCTGAACTTTTTCTGAGCGCGGGGTGTGTGTGTGTGTGTGTATGGAATGTTAGTGTACCATATTTAGAATATTTAATAATTAATATTTAAATAAATTAATAATAAATAAGTCAGGTAATCATTATAGTGAAATAAAAAACAAATTTCTATTAATATTCTGAGAAAATGCTGTATGCATGATTAATTATTTCTTCATTACTGTTAGTAAATTATAGGATACCAGACAACTCAAAGAAATTATGCAAATAAATTTTAAAAGAATTACAAGTATTATGATTATAGTTAGTTTTTATATATAAAATTTAATAAATTTAATAAATATTTTGTGTTGGTTTATTAGGACATACATTTTGTGCTTTTGTTCATGTATTACACCTTATGCCGTAAGGCGGCCAGGATGAACCAGATCGTCTGACTACCTGTACCGGCTCAAAAAAAACACTCTTATATTTCTGAAAAAAATTTAACTTAAAATCAGAATAAAGATAAAATACTGAATTTATCTTGTATCTACCTCTGAAGCTCTTCTGATGTCTGAAATACAGGCGGTCCCCGGGTTACGACGTTGATCCGTCGTAAATCGATTTTCGGTGTAAATCGGAACATACGTATATACTGTACGTAAATAACGTACTATACGCAGTTATCCTATCCTAAAGCTAGCCTTTTGGCAAATACCTTTATCCATAGCTGCGTTTAACTAATCCTGACGCCGCGCACACCAAACACCAAGTTCCTTTTACGACGCAGAACCACTTGGGTCCAAACGAGGCTTTATACAGTAAATGGGAGATGTGTAGTAACCACGAAAAATCGTAACTTGGGAACCTCGTAAGGATCGTAAGGATCATATTTCGGCCTCAAAACAGATAGCATGCGCGTGCGTGTTTATCATTATGATTTGACGGATTTCCCCCCCCCCTCAAATTTTTTTTTCTCGCGGACGTGTCGGTACGCCGGAATTCCGGCGTGGCGCCTGAAAACTATCAGGCCTGTATTTACGTTTAGCCAGCACCTTTAAATTAGCCCTAATGTCAGGCGCTCTAGCCCCCGGGATACACTTGACTATGGCCGCTGGTCAGTGTTGGGGAGTAACGAATTACATGTAACGACGTTACGTAATTTAATTACAAAAAAAGTGTAACTGTAATTCGTTACAGTTACAATGAGAAAATATGTAATTCAGTTACAGTTACTTCTGGAAAAATTAAGAATTACAATTTTAGTTACATTTTTAAAATATAAACAAAAACCTTTGCGAAATATTTAATGATATTTTTATTGCTTTGCGCCCTATATCACCGTTTCCCGCTTGTTTCTGTGCTGGAGCAGCAAGCGCGCGGTTCAGTTTCAGCTCAAGCAGCAATGACAGACGCCTTCACTGGACATTTAAGGAGCATTTGTTTTGTTTTCGTGTTGTCAATAAATGTGAACCATGTGCCACCATCAGCAACTATTTGTGATTATGCCAAGCCTTTGTGTAAATTTCGGAGTTTGGAGGTTTATTTCCGATCAGAAGGGTTGCCACCTAGGTCTGACAAAAAACAAGGACACTCTGTCATACGCGAACGTAAATTGTTGACGGGGGGTGGCGAACGTAAAATGGACACAGCGAGAAAAAACAGACGGATTTAAAGTGTGCAGAAACAGTCTAAATAGTCGTTTGAACTAACTTAGTGAAAACCGGGACATTAAATGATTTTTTTTGCCGGGACCGAATATTAAAAAGAAGGAAAACCGGGACAGCGAAGTGAAAACCGGGACGGTTGCAACCCTAGAAGGCAACCAGTATTGAGGTTGTAAGCGAGCTAACAACAAGGTATGCTGAGCGTCACACACACACACACACACACACACACACACACACACACACACACACACACACACACAGTGGTTTCCATAGTTCGCTACCTGCTAGGCTAGCTACTACCGTTCACTTGAATGTGTTTGTTCTTTAGCATGCTAGCTTGATTTACAGGCTAACCAAATTAGCTGTTTAAAGTCCTAAAAAGGTATTCGCTGGAGTCATACATGACTATTAGACAATGACAGACGGTATCAAATGAATATTTATGACTGCTTGGTGTTGGAAAAACGTTTGTCGATGTGTATGACACGACCTAGCCTACCCAATTGGTATCATTGGACCTATCTTAGACCTACCGTTCGACAAGCCACACATTTAAATGAAATTTGTATGAAGTAATGAAATGCAGTTTGGTATCTAATCAAGTGCAACACGTGCAGATTGTATAGAATGCAGTATTTAGAGATACAATGCAGTTATTTACAGCTAGTGTAAGTAAAGCTGGTTAATAGATATGTGCAGAGTAGATAAATTACCTAGGGAAATGCATGTGTGTGTAATGTAGTTATGGCAGTACAATGCACAGGGCAAAGAAAAATATATGATATAAATAAATGAGATAAATACAGATGGAATCATACAGATAATATACAGATTATCCTATACCACTGTAGATAGGGCTATACAGATGTGGATTGAAGAGGAACACTGTTCAGATTTTGTGTGGATGGTAAGGTATGGATAGAGAAGGAAATAATGGTCTTTGGGAAGAGTTCAATAAGGTGACCGCTGTGGGAAAGAAGTGGTTTCTGAACCTGCTTGTGTTAGTCTGCAAACTGTGAAAATGGTAGAGCCTGGGGGAGGAGCAGAAAAGAGTATGGCCCGATGACAGTAGTCTGAGAATCTTACATGCCTGGTGCAGGCATCTCTTCTTGTGGACCTCCTGTGATTGCCTGTCAGCAATTCCCTCTCAGCTTAGTACTCATTTAAGTTTCACACTGTCAGTTCTCAAAAATTAAATGTTGATCATGGGTCAATACTCATTTAAACCTTAAAGTAATCAAAAAGTAATCCAAAAGTAATTAGTTACATTACTTTTCAAAAGTAATCAGAAAAGTTACACTACAATTACATTTTAAACAAGGTAACTTGTAACTGTAACGAATAACTTTTTTAAAGTAACTTACCCAACACTGCCGCTGGTGTCTCTAAACTAGTTGCTACGTTCACGTGTCGGAGTTGTGAGTCTCCTATCACCAGAGCTCTTTTAACAGGTCGCTCAGTCGGTGTATTACTGAGTGGGGCAAACCTGTTTGACACGGGAACCTGAGAAGAACGGTGCTCAGCCCTACGGTTATGCCGCCGAGACGTCACCCATTCGCCCCGCTGCAAGGGCTCTAATGCCGGAGCTGAGGGCTCGCTAGCTACGGCTGTGCAACCCGGGCCTGCTACGCTATCTATGCTAGCTGCGCTAGCCGCTACGCTAGCTGTGCTAGCTGCTACAAACTCTCTAGGACTTTCTAAAGCCCGGATGCGCTCCTCTAAAAGCGAAATCTTCTCCGTCATACTAATAACTAACCTACACTTCACACAAATATAATTATTATCACTACTGACGGAAGAAGAGTAGCTATACATGCCACACTCAACACAAGCAACAAGCGACTCAGACATGATGAAATACTTAGCTTCGGTTAAGATGTCAATGTTGAAGATGTTTCCAGTCGAAGAGAGTAGTCAACTGTCTTGATAGTGGAAGCACTACCTGTAATAGTTGTCTAGGGAGGCAAAAAGTAAAGATTAGTACGTAAACAGATTATCACACTTTAGAGAAACAATCAAAATTCGCTCCGCAACAGCGTCGGCAGGAAGCAGCGTCGGCAGGAAGCCGACTAGAACTGAGGTGTAAGTGCAGTGCCTGGCCACTGTATTAGGAAGAGTAACACCAAACACTCACTGCTGAGCTGACAGTGGTCTGACGGGGGTGAGTAGTTAATGAAGGATCAGAGCTCACTCTGTCTGATGGGGGTGAGTAGTTAATGATCAGAACTCACTCCGCCTGATGGGGGGTGAGTAGTTAATGAAGGATCAGAGCTAGGGGTGCACGATATGGACTAGAATTACGATGTGCCACAACATTGTTGGATATCCCGATATCGATGTGAACCACGATAAATTAAGATTAAAATACAGAGATGTAGTGTCTCTCTGAACAGCAGCACGTTAATTAGTTTTTTTTACTGTGTAATGAATCCAGAATAATTCCAAATATTTTGCAGGTTTATTCAACAATAGATTCAATCTAGGCTTATACTTTCACGAGTGACCGTAGCGCGACTCCGCACACCTCGCGTAAACCTCCGCGAACGACGGAAGCGTTTAATCTTGCCGTGTCACATTCTTTGCAGTGTTGTCCGAAACGATATGTAGGCCTAGTAGTATAGAAAAAACACCCCTCAAATACAGGGGAATGAACATTTACCTGACCAATTTTAATGTTGCTTTGTGTATCAGGTTTGAAAAGTGCTGGAATTTAGGCTAAAGTACTTGAAATTGTAACTACTTCGTTTCACAACAAACATCTGTCTGACTGAACAGTTCTCTTGTAATTACATTAACAAATACGAGCCTCTTGTAATTCCAGGACGAAACATGAAAGAACGTGAAGACGTTAAGATTGGGCGTTTTGAAAATAAACAACCATTAAATAATGTGATTAAAAAAGCGAATTATTTCGAATCATTTAGCGTATATGTATAAATATTTAACTCAATTAAGTTTAACGAGCTGGGAATTATTGAAATGGACCTTGAAAGTGACGTACAAGTGCTTTAATTCCACCTTGTATAGGTGTATGAACCCGGCAAACATGACTGTTCTCATTGCGCTGAGACGCGGCGCGCGCGAACTTACAAAATTTGAGAGGTGCACGACCTCGTGAATCGACAGCGCGCGAGACCATCGCGCACGGGCGAAGCCACCGTGATTACGTTATTTTCGCCTTGCGGACCCTCGCGCTGCATCAAGTGTAAACCAGGCTTAAACCAAATCGCGTGTCTGATGAGCGTGTTCACCTCACTCTGCCTCTTGCCTACTTACGTCACGTGATCATAGTCTGCAGCGCGAATAGCTCCCTCTATTGCTGGACGAGGATAATGCAATTTGAGTTTGCTGTTATTCAAGGAGTTATCGTGGCTCTTTCGATGTGTTTATCGTGAAACTTCACATCGCGATAACGATAAAAATACGATTCATCGTGCAGCCCTAATCAGAGCTCACTCCGTCTGATGTGGGGTGAGTAGTTAATGAAGGATCAGAGCTCACTCCGTCTGATGGGGGGTGAGTAGTTAATGATCAGAGCTCACTCCATCTGATTGGTGTGAGTAGTTAATGATCAGAGCTCACTCCATGTGATGGGGGGTGAGTAGTTAATGAAGGATCAGAGCTCACTCCGTCTGATGGGGGTTGAGTAGTTAATGATCAGAGCTCACTCCGTCTGATGGGGGTGAGTAGTTAATGATCAGAGCTCACTCCGTCTGAGGGGGGGTGAGTAGTTAATGAAAGATCAGAGCTCACACCGTCTGATGGGGGGTGAGTAGTTAATGAAGGATCAGGGCTCACTCCGTCTGATGGGGGGTGAGTAGTTAATGAAGGATCAGGGCTCACTCCATCTGATGGGGGGTGAGTAGTTAATGAAGGATCAGAGCTCACTCCGTCTGACAGGGGGTGAGTAGTTAATGATCAGAGCTCACTCCGTCTGATGGGGGTGAGTACTTAATGATCAGAGCTCACTCCGTCTGATGGGGGGTGAGTAGTTAATGAAGGATCAGAGCTCACACCGTCTGATGGGGGGTGAGTAGTTAATGAAGGATCAGAGCTCACTCCGTCTGATGGGGGGTGAGTAGTTAATGAAGGATCAGAGCTCACACCGTCTGATGGGGGGTGAGTAGTTAATGAAGGATCAGAGCTCACACCGTCTGATGGGGTGAGTAGTTAATGATCAGAGCTCACTCCGTCTGATGGGGGTGAGAGTAGTTAATGATCAGAGCTCACCCCGTCTGATGGGGGGTGAGTAGTTAATGAAGGATCAGAGCTCACACCGTCTGATGGGGGGTGAGTAGTTAATGAAGGATCAGAGCTCACTCCGTCTGATGGGGGGTGAGTAGTTAATGAAGGATCAGAGCTCACACCGTCTGATGGGGTGTGAGTAGTTAATGAAGGATCAGAGCTCACACCGTCTGATGGGGGTGAGTAGTTAATGATCAGAGCTCACTCCGTCTGACGGGGTGAGTAGTTAATGATCAGAGCTCACTCCGTCTGAGGGGGGGTGAGTAGTTAATGAAGGATCAGAGCTCACACCGTCTGATGGGGGGTGAGTAGTTAATGAAGGATCAGAGCTCACTCCGTCTGACAGGGGGTGAGTAGTTAATGATCAGAGCTCACTCCGTCTGATGGGGGGTGAGTAGTTAAAGATCAGAGCTCACCCCGTCTGATGGGGGGTGAGTAGTTAATGAAGGATCAGAGCTCACACCGTCTGATGGGGGGGAGTAGTTAATGAAGGATCAGAGCTCACTCCGTCTGATGGGGGGTGAGTAGTTAATGAAGGATCAGAGCTCACACCGTCTGATGGGATGTGAGTAGTTAATGAAGGATCAGAGCTCACACCGTCTGATGGGGGTGAGTAGTTAATGATCAGAGCTCACTCCGTCTGACGGGGTGAGTAGTTAATGATCAGAGCTCACACCGTCTGATGGGGGGTGAGTAGTTAATGAAGGATCAGAGCTAACTCCGTCTGATGGGGGGTGAGTAGTTAATGAAGGATCAGAGCTCACTCCGTCTGATGGGGGGTGAGTAGTTAATGAAGGATCAGAGCTCACACCGTCTGATGGGGGGTGAGTAGTTAATGATCAGAGCTCACACCGTCTGATGGGGGGTGAGTAGTTAATGAAGGATCAGAGCTCACACCGTCTGATGGGGGTGAGTAGTTAATGATCAGAGCTCACTCCGTCTGACAGGGGGTGAGTAGTTAATAATCAGAGCTCACTCCATGTGATGGGGGTGAGAGTAGTTAATGATCAGAGCTCACCCCGTCTGATGTGGGGTGAGTAGTTAATGAAGGATCAGAGCTCACCCCGTCTGATGGGGGGTGAGTAGTTAATGAAGGATCAGAGCTCACTCCGTCTGAGGGGGGGTGAGTAGTTAATGATCAGAGCTCACACTGTCTGATGGGGGGTGAGTAGTTAATGAAGGATCAGAGCTCACTCCGTCTGATGGGGGTGAGTAGTTAATGAAGGATCAGAGCTCACACCGTCTGATGGGGGGTGAGTAGTTAATGAAGGATCAGAGCTAACTCCGTCTGATGGGGGGTGAGTAGTTAATGAAGGATCAGAGCTCACACCGTCTGATGGGGGGTGAGTAGTTAATGAAGGATCAGAGCTAACTCCGTCTGATGGGGGGTGAGTAGTTAATGAAGGATCAGAGCTCACACCGTCTGATGGGGGGTGAGTAGTTAATGAAGGATCAGAGCTCACACCGTCTGATGGGGGGTGAGTAGTTAATGAAGGATCAGAGCTCACACCGTCTGATGGGGGTGAGTAGTTAATGATCAGAGCTCACTCCGTCTGACAGGGGGTGAGTAGTTAATAATCAGAGCTCACTCCATGTGATGGGGGTGAGAGTAGTTAATGATCAGAGCTCACCCCGTCTGATGTGGGGTGAGTAGTTAATGAAGGATCAGAGCTCACCCCGTCTGATGGGGGGTGAGTAGTTAATGAAGGATCAGAGCTCACTCCGTCTGAGGGGGGGTGAGTAGTTAATGATCAGAGCTCACACTGTCTGATGTGGGGTGAGTAGTTAATGAAGGATCAGAGCTCACCCCGTCTGATGGGGGGTGAGTAGTTAATGAAGGATCAGAGCTCACTCCGTCTGAGGGGGGGTGAGTAGTTAATGATCAGAGCTCACACTGTCTGATGGGGGGTGAGTAGTTAATGAAGGATCAGAGCTCACTCCGTCTGATGGGGGGTGAGTAGTTAATGAAGGATCAGAGCTCACTCCGTCTGATGGGGGGTGAGTAGTTAATGAAGGATCAGAGCTCACACCGTCTGATGGGGGGTGAGTAGTTAATGAAGGATCAGAGCTCACTCCGTCTGATGGGGGTTGAGTAGTTAATGATCAGAGCTCACTCCGTCTGATGGGGGGTGAGTAGTTAATGATCAGCTCACCCCGTCTGATGGGGGGTGAGTAGTTAATGAAGGATCAGAGCTCACCCCGTCTGATGTGGGGTGAGTAGTTAATGAAGGATCAGAGCTAACTCCGTCTGATGGGGGGTGAGTAGTTAATGAAGGATCAGAGCTCACACCGTCTGATGGGGGGTGAGTAGTTAATGAAGGATCAGAGCTCACACCGTCTGATGGGGGGTGAGTAGTTAATGAAGGATCAGAGCTCACACCGTCTGATGGGGGTGAGTAGTTAATGATCAGAGCTCACTCCGTCTGACAGGGGGTGAGTAGTTAATAATCAGAGCTCACTCCATGTGATGGGGGTGAGAGTAGTTAATGATCAGAGCTCACCCCGTCTGATGTGGGGTGAGTAGTTAATGAAGGATCAGAGCTCACCCCGTCTGATGGGGGGTGAGTAGTTAATGAAGGATCAGAGCTCACTCCGTCTGAGGGGGGGTGAGTAGTTAATGATCAGAGCTCACACTGTCTGATGGGGGGTGAGTAGTTAATGAAGGATCAGAGCTCACTCCGTCTGATGGGGGGTGAGTAGTTAATGAAGGATCAGAGCTCACTCCGTCTGATGGGGGGTGAGTAGTTAATGATCAGAGCTCACTCCGTCTGATGGGGGGTGAGTAGTTAATGATCAGAGCTCACCCCGTCTGATGGGGGGTGAGTAGTTAATGAAGGATCAGAGCTCACCCCGTCTGATGTGGGGTGAGTAGTTAATGAAGGATCAGAGCTCACTTCGTCTGATGGGGGGTGAGTAGTTAATGATCAGAGCTCACTCCGTCTGATGGGGGTGAGTAGTTAATGATCAGAGCTCACTCCGTCTGATGGGGGGTGAGTAGTTAATGATCAGACTTCACCCTGTCTGATGGGGGGTGAGTAGTTAATGAAGGATCAGAGCTCACTCTGTCTGACGGGGGTGAGTAGTTAATGATCAGACCTCACCCCGTCTGATGGGGGGTGAGTAGTTAATGAAGGATCAGAGCTCACACCGTCTGATGGGGGGTGAGTAGTTAATGATCAGAGCTCACCCCGTCTGATGGGGGGTGAGTAGTTAAGGATCAGAGCTCACTCCATCTGACGGGGGTGAACAGGGCAAATACACTGTAAGATGTTCTTAGTGAAGCAGTGTAGGTGTAAGATACATGTTAGCGATGAGTGTGGACTTCAACTTTTCTAGATCTTCCACTGATCCTTCTGACCTTGTGCAGGTATCGTTGGCATTGGTGCAGTTATTGGTGGAGTTGTGTTGATGTATTATGTAACAAGAAATGTGGTCGTCTTGAGCAACAGTATGTTAACACTGACCTGTGAAATGAGTTGGTATGAAGTTGTGATGCAGATAAGATTCCTCATCTCATCATTGTCAGAGCTGCACAAAGATTGCTCAATACAACCATGAAATGAAACACAGAACACATCTGAAAATCATTCACAGTAACTATTGACTAATTATGATTCAATTATAACTATTACTCTTATCTCTGGTGTTCCCATTTATTAGAATGTTTTGGAAATCTTTGAAATTATTCACATACATTTAATAATATGCAAGATACAATTTTGCAATTAAGATAACTCACACAGCATGTAGATAAACCTCATGCTGATAACATACTGAATTTTTGTAAGATCTGACCAAGAGGAAAGGTTACACAAAGGTGTTTCATAAACATAAATGATGTTGATGCTTCACGCATGAAACTGCAAGTGTACTGCAGAGGGATAGATTCATAGCTTAATGAGACTTACGGACGTTACTAAACGTTACATGTGCAATAACCATAACTGTTTACAACTACATACATTGCATATATATTTATACTCTTTATTTATTTCTCTTGTATACCTGTATTTTATATATGGAACTATTCTCTGCTGCTGTAACAATGCAAATTTCCCCGCTGAGGGATTAATAAAGGATTATCTTATCTTAAACCTTCTGCAAAGAAAGAAGACATTTGAAGACCAGTGACCTCCTAGAAGCTGCAGGATCAAACAGGTGGACTCCTCCACTTCAGGGTTCCTCCTGTAGGAAAGCAAATGTGGTAAGAAGCATCACTGCCTTATTTGGCAGTGTAACAAAGGAGGAAGTGTGAGTGGCCTCATCATGGTAAGATCTGAGAACTGCTCATCTCAGTAGGTGTATAAGAAGAGCAGTTTATCTCCACACACTGAGAGAGGTGGTCAAGATGAAGAGAAGTGCTGTTGTAACTCTACTGCTGCTGGTCCACAACAGCCTGCAGGAAGCTGAAAGTGCTGAAGCTTTAAAGCCAACAAACCTCCCTACTGAGTTGAAGCAGCTTAGAGACACTGTGTACCAGCAAGGAACCGCTCTGATGGAGCTGAAGACGGAGATGAAATACATGCAGCAGGAAAACACGGGTAAGAGTGATTTGTGTTGTTGTCTCTTACTACAGTACAATTGGCATAAGGAACTGTCAATATGGAGTATGACAATGAAGGTGTGGCCTGTCTGAAAAGATCGGGTTTGTTTTTTAGCTCTGCTTTATAAATAAAAATGCTATTTCAGTCTTGTTAGCTTCACTGCTAGCTTGACTGAGGTGGGGTTGCTGATTGGCAGGTCATCAAGGGCATCCACCGACATCATCCTGGTGGTGGGGGGGGGGGGGGGGGGGGGTGTCAGTTAGCTGGATAGAATTGGAGGTGGCCAACACCTGGAGAAAACTGGGTAAAACTGGGTTAAACTGGGCTAAACTGGGCTTTAACAGTGTGTGTGGGTGTGTGCCTCATGCTCTAATTATTTTGTCAAGTGAGCTCAAGCAATATTATTAAGTTATTGATAACTTCCACTTTTTTTTTTAGATTTGAAGACCAAATTGACAAGACAGATAAAAAAAATCAAAGCACTTGAGACTAAGATGGAAACCATGAACAAAGATATTTCAGGTAATGAAAGTAGATACTCAATTCAATAAATGTTTAAATGTGTACATAATGTAAAAACTGGACAATAGTAACATATCTAGACTCTAAATCACACTCATTCAAATCTCTTAAAACACTTTTTTTTATCAAGGTGGAAGGAAAAACACACACTAACGCACCAGTCTGACATCCATTTTTTTTAAACATTCTATTTCAAATAAACTTACTGGATTGTAATGTGTATTTGTTTTGGATCTAAAGGAATTCCACCTGGTTGGAGTTCTCTATTCTGTTGTTTAAAGTATGCATTACTACTGTGTAATACAGAGGCTTGTGTGTTCCATAGAATAGAGTGAACAGTGAAATACAGTTCAGCATTTCTTCATTAAGGCAGCAATTAGGAAAAAAAACTACATGTGAAAAACAAAACAGTATAGTATACTTCAAAATATTTAAGGAATATTTACAATATAAGACAATATAAAATATGAAATATACACTCACCCGCCACTTTATTAGGTACACCTTGCTAGTACCGGGTTGGACCCCCTTTTGCCTTCAGAACTGCCTTAATCCTTCATGGAAGATTCAACAAGCTACTGGAAACATTCCTCAGAGAGTCTGGTCCATATCTGAGATGATTTGCGCTTTATGACATGGCGTGTTATCCTGATGGTAGTATCCATCAGAAGATGGGTACACTGTGGTCATAAAGGGATGGACATGGTCAGCAACAATACTCAGGTAGGCTGTGGTGTTGACATGATGCTCAACTGGTACTACTGGTACTAAAGAGATGGTCTTCTGCATGCCTCGGTTGTAACGACTGGTTATTTGAGTTGCTCTTCCCGTTCTATCAGCTCAAACCAGTCTGGCCATTCTACTCTGATCTCTGGCATCAACAAGGCATTTGCACCCACAGAACTGCTGCTCACTGGATATTTTCTCTTTTTTGGACCATTCTCTGTAAACCCTAGAGATAGTTGTGTGTGAAAATCCCAGTAGATCAGCAGTTTATGCAATACTCAGACCAGCCCGTCTGGCACCAACAACCATAACACGTTCAAAGTCACTTAAATCACCTTTCTTCCCCATTCTGATGCTCGGTTTAAACTGCAGCAGATTGTATTGTCTACATGCCTGAATGTTTTGAGTTGCTGCTATGTGATTGGCTGATTCAACATTTACGTTAATGAGTAGTTGGAGAGGTGTACCTATTAATGTGGCCGGTACGTGTACATACAAATACAGTATATGGCACAGGTCTCAAACTCCAGGCCCACAGGCCAAATGTGGCCCGCTGTGTCATTTTATGTGGCCCATGAGAGCTTAAAAAGCCTAACTGTCCAAAAGTGCAGTGACCAAAAACTACATTTCCCACAATTATACTACCTGCAAAGTGATGGCATCTCGACACTGCAGTGTTTCCATATAGATGCAATTTTCACAATAAGTGTAATTAAGAAATATAAATAATGTCCAGGAAAAGAAACACTGAAGCAGATAGAAGGGTGTTTCATGAAAGATGCGAAAGTGAATAAATGTTTGTGCTTCAAGGAGAAAAAACTATATGTCTTTTGTGTTATGAAGCGGTGGCGTTTATCAAAAAGTACAATCAACGTCGGCATTTTGAGACCAAACACGGAGCTAAGTATGCCAAAATTAGACATCAAGAAAAACAACAAATTGCCAAAGAATTAAAAGGCAAACTGCGATCACAACACAATGTATTCGTGAAAGCCACTACCAAAACCACAAATCATGCAGCAATAAAAGCTAGCTTTATTGTAGCCCGCGCTTAAAGTCTTTTTCAGGGGAAGCATTTTTGAAGCACAATTGCTATTTTCACAGTTATTTAATATTTCAAGTTTTGAACAAAGTAAATGTGATATCCTTGATGTTATTTTTCTTTATTCACTTGGATAAAGATAGTAATGTGGGTTTCATAACCTAACAAATTAAAAGGATTTATGTTATAATAACAGAGCAACAAGCAAACATTTTTTTTACATCTATTACTTGAATAAGTAATAGATTCAGAGGTATTTAACATTAAGGAGTAGGTACATTTATAAGTTTCATATGGCCCTCTGTGGGCAACGATTATACTGATGTGGCCCGCGGTGAAAATGAGTTTGACAGCCCTGGTATGAGTTTGACACTCCTGGTATATGGACTAGGAGATAACGTAATTAACGTGACATGTACAACACGGCCTGCTGTGTGATACAGAGGCTGGTGTGTTCCATGCTTTGCTGTGTCCAGCATCTCTGGTTCTGTTTCTTTAGAACAGTCATCAGCCAATCAGGGTGAAGTGGAGAAACTGAAGAAAACAACTGCAGGTGAAACACGAAACATTAACAAATGAACAAAGCTGAGCACCACAAACCCCATGATTCTCATTCACGAAACATTAACAAATGAACAAAGCTGAGCACCACAAACCCCATGATTCTCATTCACGTGTCAAATTTGTTTTAAATTTATAACAGCTCTGGCCAAAAGGCTTACTGTCAGTGAGGGCACTGTGAAGAAAATGAGGAAATTCATAGGTAAGACAACAACCAAACGAGCACTTCCTCCATTTCACCTGTAGATGGTGTGGTTACTGATCTTGGTGGTCTGGGAACCGATCCTGTAACCGGAGGGTCGTGGGTTTCCTGACCATAACTGAAGTGCCTTTAAAGCACTTAAACCCCAACTACTCCCCGGGTGACGGGCGCATGTGTGTGTGTGTGTGTATACCACAGTCCCCAAGTGATCACTAGTGTGTGTGTGTGTGTGTGTGTGTGTACCACAGCCCCCGGGTGATCACTAGTGTGTGTGTGTGTGTGTGTGTGTGTACCACAGCCCCCGGGTGATCACTAGTGTGTGTGTGTGTGTACCACAGCCCCCGGGTGATCACTAGTGTGTGTGTGTGTGTGTGTGTGTGTGTGTGTGTGTGTGTGTACCACAGCCCCCGGGTGATCACTGCTCAAACACAGTGTTTTCACTGTACAGATGGGTAAATGCGGAGGACTAATTTTGATTGGGGTGTAAATCACAATTGGCAAAAATGGCAATTTACTGGTAACTGACCTTGGCCTCTTCTGTGTGTTCTCAGAGAAACCACAGGTGGCATTTTCAGCAACACTGTCTGGCTCTGTTGGACCACTCAATTCTCTGACCACCCTGATTTACAGTAAAGTCTTCACCAACATTGGCGACAGTTACAACTCGGCTACAGGTACAAACAGGAACAAGTCACGTACTACTTTATGAATTAACATACAGCAAACATGAACAAAACAAGTAACAATTATTGAACAGGGGTGGGTTTCCCGAAACGTTTGTAGCGCTAAGTACTTCGTAACCTCGTATGAAACGTACGAGGTTAAGAAGTACTTAGCACTACGAACGTTTCGGGAAACCCACCCCAGACTAGTTACAACGCAGCACCTGTTTAACATCTACAAATCTGTAATCAACTCTATATGATGATCAAGTAAGTCTTGTGGTAAACACATCAAATACAGCATTCCCTAAGAGTCAACATGTTCTTCTAAAACATGACAGACTAACCGTCATTGGTAAAAACATCAAGAACAGTAAAAACTTTTGAAGAAATAGTATAATGTCGGACTGAAGGAATAATACTAATGTTGTTAATGAAAATGAATGTCCTCTATATACCTGTAACTCTGCGTGTCTCACCACAGGGGTCTTCACAGCCCCGGCTGCAGGCGTGTACTATTTCAGATTCACCGCCTGTGGAGGTTCCATTGGGCATTACTCCGGCGTTAGCATGTACAGAAACCAGGAGAGGCTGACAAACCTATATGAGTACAACAACAGTGGCTACGTCCAGTATATCTCTGGTGGTCTCACATTGCAGCTGGACAAAGGAGACACGGTGGACATGCGCATTCAAAGCAGCCACAAGCTTTACGACGACTCCTACAATCGCAACACCTTTAGCGGGTTTCTGCTCTTCCCAACGGCTGCCTGACCACTGAAATGTGAAGCAGGATCCCACATTACAAAAATATCACCTCTCAATCTGTGAAGAAATCTAATAAACACTGTGGGAATTTTATTAAGTTTAATTAAAGATCATCATGATGTTGATTATAAGCTTAACTATGCATTAATAAAGTAAATGGTTAACTAATATTGTTCTGCAGAAAACTAGATTGTGGGGTGAATGAAAGTACAAGAAAATAGTTGAGCTAGGACATGGTGTTACTGGCAGAGCACACACTCTCTTTCTGATAAGGTAGCAGGTGTGAGTATCTATTGTGGGGGCTACTCTCATGGAGACAAAAGACTCTGTGAGAACTTAGTTTAGTCAGAGCTGCATTTGGCGTGATACAGATAGTTTGTGTGTGCTTGTGCTGCTCCCCAAAGATCTTTGTAAGCTTTAATAAATGTTTCAAGGTTAAAAGACTGAACTCTGGTGTTTATTTTACATTAAACGATCACGCTGCAACACCTACCTGCAAAAAATGTTTGGTGCTTTGTCGACAGAAAGAATCTGAATGGAGCCTTGTGTTATTCAGACAGGCTTACTGCAAGACTACCTAGACACACGAGGTCTTGCGGTCAGAGATGATGGTAAATGCAAAGTTATCAGTTATAAAAACGTTCAGCAGCACGTGAGCTGGGACTAGGCCTGTGTTGAAAAAAATCGATTTTCCGATTCAGAATCGATTCGCATAAGATGATCTGATTATCGATTCGTACGTCCAAAGATCGATTTTTTTGTGAACTTTTACCCCC
The DNA here is from genome assembly GCF_052324685.1 of Brachyhypopomus gauderio. NCBI lineage: Eukaryota > Metazoa > Chordata > Actinopteri > Gymnotiformes > Hypopomidae > Brachyhypopomus > Brachyhypopomus gauderio. Next base: position 605,096 of record NW_027506901.1, read on the forward strand.
GCCTCGTCACTGAATTCACGCAGGCGTGCTCGGTCTAACTAACTGTAAAACAACATGGCGTCGGACAGTGACGGTAACGACGATAGTCAAATCGGCAATCTAAACAGAAGGACAGTTTATCCAGTGTCAGTGACTATTTACAGTTAGTCCATGTCACTGACAGTTTACCCAGTGTTTTTACAGTTTAAAAAAGTTAAAAATGCTCTTGTAACGTTGGGCGCAAGGCGATGGACGAGACAGAATCCTTTGCACTTTCCAAATCGTTACGTTTATTACATTTACCGAAGCGCAGACAGCGCACATAAAACACGTTTACATAGAACATGTGTGACTCAAACAACGAGCACAGGACGCTGCGCGAATGCACAATAAGTAGACAAACCACACAAACCCCACGTGATGACGAGACGAGCCACAGGTGAGGATTATCACAAGACGCACCTGCACCCACGGAGATACACAGACGCAGACAAGTAGACGCAGACAACGTTAACACGCCCAACAGGGAGGGGTCGGGGACCGTAACGTGAGAGTTCTGTTCTTATAATCTCACTTTAAAGAAAAATACACGTTTACATTTTATAATTTCAGTTTATTAAGTGTGAGCACTTTTAAAATAAAAATGCATTTGGTAGCAACAGCTTTTGGGTGACTTCTTAATTATTTCAATCATAATAATAATGCACTGGTTAGTGTCCCAGTAGGAGTCCACTGTTGCAAATAGACACCTCAAAGATGTCCTCTGTTTATTGTCCTGGATTACCTTTCTTGAAGGTAGATTTATGATTACCCTTTTCACCAGTGTTCCAGCCATCAGTAACTACCAACTACCAGTAACTATTTGCTGATTAATATTGATATAATACTAGTTTTAACATGTTGCTTCTGTACATAGTCAGGAAACAGCTCAAATAAATACATTTTTAATAACACTAAAGCCCGAATTGGATCAAATCAATTAAATCGGATTAAATCGAAATAAATCGATTCTTAATCTTCAGAATCGGAATCGGATCGATTCTTGGAATTTGAATCGATACCCAGCCCTAGCTGGGACTCAATTTAGGTGTTCCAGCGCCCCTAAACAATCAGCTAGTGCAGACCTGGGCAAACTACGGCCCGCGGGCCACATCCGGCCCGTTGTGCGTCCCTGTCCGGCCCACGAGAGGCCAATCATAAATTTAACAAATATCTATGTCGTGCGTGCAATACAACTGTGACGTTTTTATTTTGAAAGCGCTATGTTTTTGTTAATTCCGTGTGGATGTACGTGCTTGTGTGTGAGCTGTGCAAGAAACACTAAGTGATCAGCGACAAGTTAAGGCAAAATCACTTTCGCGAGTGAACGTAGCGCGCGACTCCGCACCCCTCGCACAAACCCCCACAAACGGCGGAACATTTACGTAACAAATTATAATTGTGAATTGTGTTCCAGGTTTGAAAAGTGCTGGAATGTTGGCTAAAGTACTTGAAAATGCTTGAAATTGTAACTGTATTTCGATTCACAACAAATAGCTGACTGTACAGGGGGTATTCTAGAAAGCGGATTCAGTGAAGAAACTGGGTAAGTAAACTCAGAGTTAACGAAAACTCAGGGTTTTCCGTTCCAGAAACCGAGAGAGAACCTGAGTCAGCTGGGAAATATTGAAATGGACCTTGAAAGTGCCATAGAATAATAATAATAATAATAATAATAATAATAATAATGTTCCATTTGTATAGCGCCTTTCAAGATGCTCAAGGACGCTTTCCAGATGCAAAAACCAAAATACGCAAACAAACAATACAAAAAAAATACAAAAAACAGGCAACACCAATACAAACAGATTAAATAAATTGAAGCCGGGCTAGGATGAAGAGTTTAGGTGAAAATATTGAGAAAACAGGTGAGTTTTTAGCTGTGTTTTGAATGAATTGAGAGATGAAGAGAGACGGAGGGATGGCAGGAGAGAGTTCCAAAGTGTTGGGGCAGCCACACTGAATGATCGACCCCCCATAGTGCTTAACTTATACCTAGGAACAACAAGGAGCCCGGTGTCAGAGGAATGCAGTCTACGTGGTGGGACATAATGGTGGAGGAGGTTGGCCAGATATAAGGGTGCCGCACCAGCGAGTGTTTTAAATGTAAGCACTAGGAGTTTATACTGGATACGCAGGTGTACAGGGAGCCAGTGGAGACGTTCTAATACTGGTGTTATATGCTCGTATTTTCTGGTTTGAGATAAAAATACTGAAGGGGTCGAAGGGATTTAGAGGGAAGCCCATAGAGGAGAGAGTTACAGTAATCTAACTTTGAGGTAATGAGTGCATGCACCAGGATCTCAGCAGATTTTGGAGAAAGATGTGGGCAGAGGCGGGAGATATTGCGAAGTTGTAAAAAGGCAGATTTACTAAGTGAGCGTATATGTGGTTCAAACGACAGAAATGGATCAAACAAGACTCCGAGGTTACGGGCTGTAGGTGATGAGTCAATTTGAGTATCATCAACAGAGAGGGATGTATTGGCAAGGGACTGGACCACAGATTTAGTATCGATGACAAGATACTCGGTCTTATGAGCATTTAATTGGAGGAAGTTGGAGCGCAACCATAGGTTGAGTTCTCTGATACACTTGGTAATGGATGGAGGTGGGAAGGGGCCAGATGGTTTAAAACTAATATAAAGCTGGGTGTCATCAGCATAGAAATGAAAGTTTAACCCATATTGGCGTATCAAGTTACCAAGAGGCAGAATATAGATGGTAAATAGCAGTGGACCAAGTACAGAGCCCTGGGGGACACCGTGAGAAAGAGGGGATAGGTCTGATTTGCAGTTACCCAGTCGAATGAATTGACATCTGTTTGATAAATAGGAAGTGAACCAGGAAATGACTACCAAAGAGACCTAAATCACCAAGCCGTGAGAGGAGAGTTGTATGATTAACAGTGTCAAAGGCAGCAGTAAGATCAAGGAGTAGAAGAATGGATGCGTAGCCTTTGTCAGAAGAAAGAAGATCATTAAGTACGTAAATGAGTGATGTCTGTGCTATGCTGAGCACGGAAACCAGACTGAAAGATCTCGAAGAGATCATTAGAAGACATGAACTGGAGTAACTGGGAGGCAACAACACATTCTAGAATTTTTGATAGAAATGGGAGGTTTGATATCAGTCTATAATTGCTTAAAATTGTAGTGTCCAAATTCTGTTTTTTGATAACTGGGGTTATGGCAGATGTTTTTAACTCTACAGGAATGTGTCCAGAGGTGAGAGAGAGATTAACTATATGACAGATAGTGGGAGCAAGTGAAGAAACGCCCTGTTTGAGCAGAAATGTAGGGACAGGATCCAGGATTGAGGTGGTTGACTTGGCGCTGGTGAGATGTCTGGTGTAGGGGTTTCACCTACTAATCCTTTAAAGTAGATATAATTTGTTTGCCTTAATTATTAATCAGTCTCATTAATTTAGAATCAGTCTCATATTCTAATTATACCAGAACCATAACATTTAGTTATTAACTAAGGGTAATTAATGGTTTGGTATCTGAAGGATTTAACTATGAATTCTTTGGAGGTTTTGGCAACAACCACTTTTGAATGACATCAACACAGACAATTTGGTGAAAATAAATGATACATTTATTTAAAACCAACTATTCTAAAACAAACGGCATCAACAAGGATCAGTATATTTACAGTGAAGACTGGGTATCTATTGTGTGTGTGTGTGTGTGTAAAAAGGGGAGGAGAGTAGTGTGCGCGCGCCAGAGATGGGAGTAAGTCACACATGTGCAAGTCATAAGCAAGTCTCAAGTCTTAACCTTCAAGTCTCGAGCAAGTCCCAAGTCACTGTGGAAAAATTCAAGCAAGTCAAGTCAAGTCCCTGCTATAAGTCAAGCAAGTCTCAAGTCAAGTCATTCAAATTATTATGCCCTAACTCCAGTTTCCATATTTAAATCACGTAAAAGACATCTTATCATGAAGAGCTGAATTTTATTTTCAATATTGAGAAGTACTGTTAGTATAGTATTGAGTTGGTTATGGCTCGTTGCTGGGGGTGGTTGCAGTTGTATAGCGACACAGTACTTGATTTGATGAACTGAGAGATCGGAGGCTGGTTAACATCAAAAGTTGCTTTGGTATGGATGTATTCTTCATATCTGTAGAAAATGGAAGAGGGAGAAAGAATAGATTTAGCCCACATTATTAACTTCATTGCATAGTTGATCACTGAAAATGTAAACTGTGACCAAAATAGATCCTCATTTGCACTCCTAAATGCATTAGTCATATTCTCATACAGTGAGATTCCAGACTGATTTTGAGCTCTACAAGCTCACTTAATTAAACTGATTTCTAGTGAACATCATTGGTATCAGTTGAATGTGGAACAGAATGCATTGCTTGTTATTACTAAATGGATTTAACTTTACTGGCAGACATTGATAACAAAACGAGAGAAAGAAAAGACATTATGTAGTAATGTATATTCATTTAGCTTTTTTGCTAATGTTCTGTAAGCCAGTGATTAGCGTTAGCTTAACAGACACAGTCACTTACCTCTCTTTGTGGGATTTGAAGTGGCTAATGAAGTTTGAAGTTGTTGTGGTCGTGTCGCTGATTTTGGTACTGCAAACCCTGCACGTTGCTGTTCGCTTTTTGTTCTTCTCATCGACTACATACTCCTTAAATCCAAATTTCACTATTTTAGGAGTAGCCGCGTCCATGATAAGAGCAATCATCAACTCTGTTGGTCTGCCGCGTTCTGATGGGTTGCCAGGTTTATGCGCATTACGCGCAACAATCGTCAATTTTTTAAAAAAGAAATTCAAATATATATATGTATCATCTCAGTATGTACAAACACAAACATTTAATAAAAAATACAAGTCATTTCGAGTCGTCTGACCCAAGTCTAAGTCAAGTCTCAAGTCATGAATACCAAGTCAAAGTCAAGTCGAGTCTTGTTAATCAAGCAAGTCTCAAGTCCCTAAAATCGCGACTCGAGTCCGACTCGAGTCGAGTCATGTGACTCGAGTCCCCCATCTCTGGCGCGCGCGCTTGTGCGCATGTGAGGAGGCGGAGTTGTAATCTCAGTTCTCCTATAGAGAACAAAGCAACTAAAATGGCGCCGACTTTAAACGGTAGAGCAGCGCGACTGTGTTAATGAGCTCAGCTGGTTTATTCCAACATGGTCAGAACAAAAAGTAATGGAGCTGGCTTAATAACTAAAAATTAATGTGGTGTGTCTGAGGATGGGGAAGACTACAAGTTGTCCATTAATTAGATAAATAAAAACATGAAGAGATTGCATGCAAGGTGGAGAACTTTGTGTGTACAAATCAATGAGGATTATGAAAATAAAGTTAAGCACATTCGGAATGTATTAACAGAAAACTTAGTTAACTCTACAGTTCAAATAACTTTGCCTTTTGATAAACTATGCCCAGCGGTAAGAGTCTCACGTGTTGAGTGTTTTGGGTGGTTTCCTCGTCCTCCCTGAATTCTCCTGGAATTAGGAGGGAATTTCCACCGCCAGCTCCTCGTTGATTAAAAGCGACGTCGTCCAGGTGTGCTGGGGAATCGTCCAGGAATGAGAGTCTCGTTCACGGTTTAACGACAGGGAGTTGATCGCCTTTGTTTCAGTCCGTGTGGCCGCGTTAACAAGCTTGATTGAAGTAGTTCGGTGAATCTGTCATCACGGTAACGTTGATCGGTTGCTGGTTAGATTACACCGTAACTCGGGCTCGTTAATTAAATAGTACGACTTTCAGCTGTTTGCTGTTAGTCGTTGCAAAGTTCGCGTGTTCTCAAAGAAAAACCGGAGAGAGAGAAATGGCGGAGCCTCTCTTTAATAGGTCTAACCTCGGTGTCAGTCAAACCAGAGAGAGATTGATGAATGGCTGTTCAGGGTATTTAAACACCTGAACTGTAGACACACCCTTACTTCCGTCAAAGCAAGCTTGTTCAATGTGTTGCCAGTGGTACTGCCACCTGCTGGTTTAGCATGGTACCTACACTGGCTATAAGATCAGAGTTAACTAATGAAAAGGAGGAGAGAGACTGAGGAGAGGGCAGGGTAGTAGTCAATGAGGAAGAGGAGAGAGAGGAATTGTGTGACTGGTGCTTCAACAAAACCTGATAAATAAGGGACACTTTCTGATTAAAGAAATTAAGAAATTCATTGCACCGATCAGTTGTGGGGGAAGGGGACAATGATGAGGGACGCAGAAGGTTATTAACAATCTTGAAAAGTCGCTTGGGGTCAGAGCCAGCACTGTTTATTGCTGATGTGTAGTGAAGTGTACGGGCTTTATTTAAAGCATCCTTATATTTGGCCAAGTGATCCATATATGCCTGGTAGTGAACAGATAGATGAGTTTTCCTATATAGACGCTCAAGGCGCCTACCAGTGGTTTTCTGGGCACGAAGTTCAGCAGTAAACCAGGGTGATGAGTGAGAGGAGGGCACAAGTCGTGTTTTAACAGGTGCTAGAGTATTGAGAGTATCAGTAAGGGACTGGTTGTATACAGCGACAGCATCGTCAATATTGTGAATAGAAGTGATGAGGGGAAATTTAGTGGATTCCAGGGCAGAGAAAAATGTAGTTGAAACAATGGATGAAAGACTACGGTAAGACTACGGTAAGTGACAGATGATTTAGTGGAGTGGAGTTCAGTGTGTAGTGCAATATGTGATGTAATGAGCAGGTGATCCGATATAGCAATGTCATGACCAGATACATTTGTGATAGTTCCAGGTGAGGAACAGATTAAGTCTAAAGTATGTCCATGCTTATGTGTTGGGAAGTTGACATGCTGTTGTAACTCAAAACTGTCCAGTAATGATAAAAAATCTGTGGAGCTGGAAGAAACTGAGTCAATGTGTATGTTAAAGTCTCCGAGGACAACCAATGAACTTGAAAGAGAGCTAACAACAGTTAGTACTTCGCCAAATTCTAGAATGAACTCCGAGAGTGAGCTGTTGGGAGGACGGTAGACAAGTAATAGTGTAGAAGAGCTGTGTCCAGATATTTTGAGAGCCATGCACTCAAAATGAACTGTTTCCTGCAATGCACACACACTAATGTTAATTTTGCTGTTGAATAAAATAGCTAAACCTCCACCACGACCACCCTGTCTGGGGGCAGAGAGATTTTTGAAGCCAGGTGGAGTAGCTGCATTTAGCTGGTAGTAATCATCAGGTGTTTGCCAGGTTTCAGTTAAAAGAAAAATGTCCAGTTGATGTTGTTTGATCAGATCATTAATAAATGCAGCTTTATCAGTCATGGAACGACAGTTGAACAGAGCCAGGTTTAGGGAACGAGGTTGAACAGATGAACGGTGGACAGCAGTAACCAGAGTCTTGGACCGGGTGATTTCTTTTAGAGCGCTGAGATCCACGCCATAATGGGACCCTGGTGAACCGATTTTGGAACGCCGGACCGAACTGGAGATAACCGGAATACTGGATGCAGATGATTGTTGGTAATAGTGGTGATGTCTGGGACCACGATGGATATACCGGGGTCGTCGAGCGATACCAGCAGAGAAACATTTGCTGTAGGTGGTGGAGTCAAGCCGAGATGTAGAGCGCGGGTTATAAAGTCACTATGGCATTAGCCAATAAACTACTACAGAAGTGCTTTAAAGCTAGGTTCAGGCATGAAAATGGGTCAGGGGTTAAAAAGGTGACAAGACCGGGGGGGGCGGGGCATGTGACATCAAGGGGATACGGCGACGGGGCGTTGACATGTGGGGGGGGGGGGGGGGGTTTGACATGTGACGTCATGGGTATACTGCGACGGGGGGGGTTGGGGGTGGCTGCTGCTGTACGGGGATACAGCGACAGGTGATGCCAAATATTGCTCGTAAGGTGACATCATGTAAAAAATATAATAACGCGTGGCCACGACTTACTAACGCATGCGAACGACTTACTAACGCGTGCGAACAAGATAATTAAGTATTACTTTATATAAAGCCAGGTTTACCTTCCTTGGGCAGTCAGTTCGCGAACATCCCTGGGATCTGCTTGCTTTGCTGTGAAAAAATAAACTTTGTTGCCGCGTGTGAAAGGCGACATTAGTATCTCGTTCCCACACGTTAATAAGTCGTGGCCACGCGTTATTTATTTATTTTTTACATGATGTCACCTTACGGGCTCCGTAAAATATAGTAAAATCCATAAAAAAAAATTTTTTTGACTGTCATGTCAATGGATTCAATGTAAACGCAATCCGTAAACGCAAGAAGCCGCTCTCGCCATTCCGGGTGGCTCAGTCAAAACCATTACGTCTTAATGAACCAATAAATACATCAGCGGCGAAAATGAGTGTAAAAATACCAGGGTTCACGTGTTTTTATTTTCTAACATGGGCCCTCGCACAGGGGCGGAGCCACCGCGATTACGTCATTTTCGGACCCTCGTGCCGGTCGTGACGCGTCAAGTATAAACCAAGTTTGACACGGCTCAGGGATGACCTCACACGCAGCGCCGTGCGCAGTGCCGTAGTGCCTGTACATTTAAATTTTAATGGTCCAATGAAGGTAATTTAAAAACCAGGACATTTCCTCACTTAAAAAACAAAAAAAACCCGGGACGCCCGGGACAAGACGTGAAATACGGACATGTCCCAGGAAATACAGACGTTTGGTCATCCTACTTAAAGGCCATACTGTAGCTCCCTTATCCCATTATTGTATTTGTCCCAGTTTTCCTGTTAATTGGAGACACTGACACAGCTTGAGCTGACTGTTTGTTGTGATTTGGTGCTGTATAAATAAAATTTAATTGAATTGTTTTGCAACGTGAACTTTGAAGAAAATTATTATTTTCTTTCTTCTTCTCTGCAGATTGACAGTGCTGTCATAGCACTGATGGATGATGCAGCTCTTGCAAATTACATCCCTTCCTATGGAGACCGCATTGCCATCTTCAATTTCTGCAAAAGCAAGCAACCACTCTCACAGAGAAAACAAGGACTTTTACAAAAACTTCGTGAAAAAATGCAAAACAGAAAGGAAGGTCCCAAGGAGAACACTTCACATGCAGACACACGAACAAGACAGACAAAGAAGCCAAAGACATCAAGAAATGTTGAAATAGGATGGATACATCATGATGGAAAAATAACCAAACAGGTGAGGGCAAAGCAGGGAGGTGGCACCAGAAAAATTCAAATGGCCACTGATGCAGGATTGAAGGATATTCTTCAGCAAGGCAAGATTTTCTTTTTCCCTGATGGAGTGTCTCCTAAAGGATGTGAAACTGATTTTGAGTTTGAGGTCTGGGACTTTAAACAGAACCACCTTACTGATGACACTTGCCAGTCTATTGGTGATATGTATGAAGCAGCAAGGCTGACAATGTTACGCTTCTACATTGCAACAAAGCCAAAATATGTTGAAGAAGAGGCCAGTGAGACATCTGAAGTGATGTTTGTCTCTGCAAGCAGTGGCAGTGAAATTAATCCAACAGAAGTGGCAGAAGTCTTAGGTACTTTTCAAGGAGACCACCATCCTTTAGAAATTTCAGATGATTCAGAGATAACCTTTGGTCCCACTTTTGATGCTGAAGAAGGTACAGAGGACACATTAATCTATGAAGGTTTTCTTGTACCCCTCAGTCCAGCTAATCCAGAGGATGTAGTAACAATCATTGTACATCATGCTAACATTTTACATAACATGATTACTGCTTTCTGTGATGCAGAGATTTTGACTAAAACACTGAATGTGAAACGCATACTTCCAGACAATACAGAAGAAGCAGGTAGAGGATCAGGAGTACTGAGAGATGTACTCAGCTGCTTCTGGCAAGAATTCTATGAGCGATGCACCCTTGGTGCAACAGTTAAAGTGCCATTCATTCGCCATGATTTTTCTGCTGAAAAATGGAAGGCAACTGGCAGAATACTTCTGAAAGGTTACCAAGACTGTCAGTATTTTCCAACCAAACTTGCTATCCCTTTTCTTGAACAAGTGCTTTTCAACTGTGTTTACAGTGATCTTAAAGTGCATTTTCTGCAGTTTGTGAGCAGCCAAGAATGTGAAGTTTTGGTGCAAGCAGTAAGTGATTTCACTGCAGTTGACATGGATGATCTTGTGGAAGTTCTTGACAATTATGGATGTAGGAAAATAATCACAGCTGAGACTCTTCCAACAATCCTTGATGAAATAGCACATAAGGAGCTTGTCTAAAAACCAATGTTTGTTATTGACTGTTGGAGGGAAATCACCCATCCCCACCTTGCCCTCACTCCAGAGACACTGACTAAGTTGTTCTCGGACCTGCAGCCAACTTCAAAAAAAGTCTGCCAACTTCTGAAATTTTCTGTTGATTTGACACCAAAGCAAAAGGAAGTGGTAAATCATCTGAAACGATTCATCAGAGAGTTGGATGACATTAAACTTCAGAAATTTCTGCGATTCTGCACTGGATCAGATCTTGTAGTGACAGACAGTATATATGTGGAGTTTCAAGCTATGACAGAGTTTACAAGAAGACCAGTTGGACACACGTGCGGGAAGATTCTGCAAATAGCTGACAGCTATGAAAACTTCCCAGATTTCCGTTCTGAATTTAATGCAGTTCTGGAAAGCAATGTCTGGGTAATGGACATTGTATAGACTCTCACAGGAACAGCAATTCACTACATATTTGAGCTCTATACAAAACACTCCTTCTTGTTCTTTTATAATTAGAAAGAAGTTACCATATTTGTGTCAGAAGCCCAGTTTTGGCTACAAATCTTCCAGTCTCTTTTATTATCCAGTTTCACGATAAACTGGTACAGTCACAAAACAAAATGAACTGGCACACTGTCCGTTACCAAAGCTAAAGCTATTTTCACCTAATCCAAGTTCTCCAGTTGCATAACAGAAACCTTGAGCAACAACAAAAATTGTGCTCATTAGAGATGTATGCAATATAAAGAAAATGTTCTTTCATGTTTTCTTTAATGCACCCAGTGAAATATTTTTTTTGTTAAGTTGTGTGAAAGTTTACATCACATTACATCACATTTATCTATTTTGCGCAAAGCCAAATACTTTTGTAAGGACTAATTTATTCTGATGTTCTATTGTAAGCATTATAGGCAGTTGTTAGACACTGTTTTGCTAGTTGCCAACTGGAATTTGCATAATTTTGCACATTTGCATTAGTCATGCTTGTGATATTTTGCTTTATATGCCCTTGTTAGTTTAAAAGATCAAAGGTTGGTATTTGCTGTTGGATGTTCAAGTACCACATAAGCACACATTTGTGAACGCACATGTTTTTAGAATATATTCATGTATTTCCACTGTTTTCTTAAATGGTGTGTTGTTTCTAAACATTCATCCAAGAAAATGCTGCAAACTGCAAAATAAATAGAGTTTTAAAGACATTTACTGATTGTCATTGCACAGACACTATACAGTGCAGTGTCCAAGGGCTGTGATTATTCTTTCATTCTTATGCCATCATTCTTACGTCATTCTTATACAAAATTTCCATGTTCTCTAGTATTAGTTTCAAGACTAAAAATAATGTCCTTGTTACCTATGGAAATTTTGGACATTTTTATTGTATGCATGTTCTTAAACATTAGCACTTAACAACAGCTGACTCTTGAGGAATTTCTAATGCAATTGCCAGTGTTTGTGATCTTGTACACTAAGTCTGATGCATGACACAAGGCTGTATGAGATCTACACGTTATTTTTAAAAGTAGTGCTATTCTTGTTACAGGACATAGTTTTAGAGAGTTTGCTCTGTCTTCTTGGATTTACAATAACAATGTTTCTTGCAAAATATTTTCAATAAAATGTTACTTTTACCACTACATTTATATTGTAGTTCTGAGTCTTTTGATAAAGTTCAGTATCCATTTGAACCATATCCATATCCTGACCTTGAGCCTTCACTGCTTTTGTCTTACATGTAGCATTGCTTGCAGAAGTAGATTATTTTCTAAAGTTATATACCAAATTAAAGGGTATGTTGGTAGATTATTTTCTAAAGTTATATACCAGATTAAAGGGTATGTTAGTAGATTATTTTCTAAAGTTATATACCAAATTAAAGGGTATGTTAGTAGATTATTTTCTAAAGTTATATACCAAATTAAAGGGTATGTTAGTAGATTATTTTCTAAAGTTATATACCAGATTAAAGGGTATGTTGGTAGATTATTTTCTAAAGTTATATACCAAATTAAAGGGTATGTTAGTAGATTATTTTCTAAAGTTATATACCAAATTAAAGGGTATGTTAGTAGATTATTTTCTAAAGTTATATACCAGATTAAAGGGTATGTTGGTAGATTATTTTCTAAAGTTATATACCAGATTAAAGGGTATGTTAGTAGATTATTTTCTAAAGTTATATACCAAATTAAAGGGTATGTTAGTAGATTATTTTCTAAAGTTATATACCAAATTAAAGGGTATGTTGGTAGATTATTTTCTAAAGTTATATACCAAATTAAAGGGTATGTTAGTAGATTATTTTCTAAAGTTATATACCAGATTAAAGGGTATGTTGGTAGATTATTTTCTAAAGTTATATACCAAATTAAAGGGTATGTTGGTGACCGTTGCAGCCACTGTTCTGTCAAATTGGTGCTGGTATACCATGAATAAAAATTTAACTTTCGGCTGTAGGTCTTTTAATTGTATGAATCATGTTAGATTAATTAGCTTTGTACATGACAGCTCATACTGCATCAGTTTGGAAATGACTGAAAATGGAAAATCCAAAATCTTACAATAACATTACAGTACAAAGATGATGGTAAAAGGTGATGGTTCTTCACATGGGTAACCATGCCTATCTTCATTTTATTTCTACTAAAAGCCCAAAATATGTAACAGCTTGATATATTAACAATGATGTGTTTATATAAATGTTTATATAAATATATTTGGGTCTATATGTAGTTTAGACCCAAAAATGTGGAGTACATGCATCTATGATTTACAGAAACATATAATGATAAAATAATTTCCTATTGTTCCTGGCTAGCAACCCAGGCACCAGGACTACACGTGACAACAGAAACACAATTAACAGAGCTATTTTATTCTTCTAATGGCAGATAGGTTTTATACATTCACAAAATAATTGGATATCCACCATACTGTATTGGTTTTACTATTAGACTAAAATGATCTGCTATAAGCACTCTGAATTTACATTTTTTTTTAAGTATTCACAGAATGACATGAAAAGAATGACATGGCAAGCCTGTTTGCTTGTACCCAAAATGCATTTATCTGGAAAACGTCTTACACTAACTGCAACACAACACAATAGGGTACTTGTAAGACATGGCAACAGTTATTAAATCATGTGATCAAGACAAACTGCAATATTTTATTTATATTTGCACATGTAAATAGTGGATGTGTGCCATTTCTTAAATACTATGGAGTATTTCTTCTCTTAACCTGATATACAGGTCAGCTGCAGCAAGTGGGTCTACTGGGGCATCCCATTCATTTTCTACCATAAGTAGACAACAAAGTTCAAAGACAGTTTCATCACAGGGAAATCGACCTTTTGGAGTGTACTCTTCCATACAAACAGTGAGCTCCTCCATGTGAATAGGTTTCAGTCTGTCCTCAGCACTGTGCAGCTCTGGGAATGAGTACATCATGATTGGCCGGCGCGGTGCAGCACCACCACTTGATCTTGGTCGAATTTTGTGCGAGTTCCATGTGTTCACAACTTCATCAAGTTCATCCTACAAAGAAAGTAGCGCAGAATAAAAGAATAAAACAAATTGTGCACCAATAACTCTTGCCAAAGTTAAGGCTTATGAAGTCATCAATAGACAGCAGGAATTTTCATTCAAATGACCTCTAATCAATCTAAAAACAAGCAGTAACTACAAAGTAGCACTTTCACCAGTCAGCAATCACCAATAAGTGTAACAATTTATTCTGGGTGTTCAGTAATTCCACAAACTATTTTCATGATAACTTCACTAATTCAGAACACTGCTTTCTGCCCAAAACGAGGGCTGTACATTTTCAGGGAACCAGATTCTCCAGTAATTTAAACTATGTGGAAGAAAACTAATTTGCTCCATGCACCTGTCCTGAGAAAGTTGCAGTTAATATAACTGATATTTATCCATTTTGCTTCTACTTATCCTTTTAAATGAAAAAAAAAACAAGATTTTTCATGTCAAAGAAAGATTTTATAATTACTAATAACACTACTATATTGATTTACAATATACAATGTCTACAACTGAGACATTACAGAGGATGAGGAAGCTTTTACCTGAACAAGATTAAGAAAGCAGAACTGGATAAGACTTTTGTCCAAAAAGTCTCCCGTGAAGTGACCATCATCCTGAAATGTTTTAAATAAATTCATCCAGAACTGTGCACTCTGTTTGCGGAGGGTAGCCCACCATCCTTCAATGCGCTGGTTGGCTGTACTTGTTCCATATAAGAAACTTCTCTGCCCTGCAAAACTGTCTGTGTGATTTCTACGCAAAAACATTTGCATTTGTTCTACACAACCATTTTCTGTGCCCCTGTCAGCACGTACTCTCTCTGGACATCCATTCATGCATGAAACTTTTCAAAAAGTAACTTGCAACCAATTTAGGGTCACTGTTTGTGATATAGGCCTCCAGCCATAAACATAGCGGCTAAAACCATCTATGCAACCATTGATGGCAATGCCATAGGGTTTTAATTTGTCATAGCCATCCATATGCCAAAGCGCATTTGGTCCTCTGCAGCTGTACTGACGTCTTCTCAAGCGTCGAGCTCGTCTTAATTCCACACCTTGTGGATCAACCAATTTGATAATGCGTCTTATGGTATCTTGTGACACAACAAATCCACGTTGAACTGCACGAAGATGTAGCCAACGATAACCTTGCATCTGGCCACTGGTCATGATTTCTTGTTGAACAAAGGCCAGTACTTCTTGCAGGTCTGTCTGATTCTTTCTTCTAAAGAGCCCTAGTCTTTTACAAATTCTCTTTAGGGTACGCACACTTATAAGTATCTGATTATTATCAGCTAAAATTGCAAGTATTTCTTTGTTACTGAAAGACAGTCTGAAGTACAATCGAATTAAGTCATCTAACTCTGACATTGTAGGCACCGTTTTTGTCACTCCAGGGTCCAGCCTTTCACAAAAGTCTTTGTTTTCTTTGTGAGAGTGGTTGTTTGCTTTAGCAGAAATTGAAGATGGCAATGCGGTCTCCATAGGAGGGGACGGAATTTGCAAGAGCCGTGTCATCAATCAGTGCTATGACAGCATTGTCAATCTGCAGAGAAGAAGAAAGAAAATAATAATTTTCTTCAAAGTTCACGTTGCAAAACAATTCAATTAAATTTTATTTATACAGCACCAAATCACAACAAACAGTCAGCTCAAGCTGTGTCAGTGTCTCCAATTAACAGGAAAACTGGGACAAATACAATAATGGGATAAGGGAGCTACAGTATGGCCTTTAAGTAGGATGACCAAACGTCTGTATTTCCTGGGACATGTCCGTATTTCACGTCTTGTCCCGGGCGTCCCGGGTTTTTTTTTGTTTTTTAAGTGAGGAAATGTCCTGGTTTTTAAATTACCTTCATTGGACCATTAAAATTTAAATGTACAGGCACTACGGCACTGCGCACGGCGCTGCGTGTGAGGTCATCCCTGAGCCGCGTCAAACTTGGTTTATACTTGACGCGTCACGACCGGCACGAGGGTCCGAAAATGACGTAATCGCGGTGGCTCCGCCCCTGTGCGAGGGCCCCGCGCGCTGTCGCTTCGCGAGGTCATGCACCTCTCGAATTTTGTAACTTCGATTTTTAACGGTCATAATTCATGCTTCAGTGGGGCAGCCCTGTTCTTAATCACAATGTAGACAGCGTGACTGTCAGTACGCAAGAAACATGCAACATGCAACCCCCCCCCTCCAAGGCGTGTGTACAATACGCCCGGTACAGTTCGCGCAGGGTCGCGCAAGGTGGGCGGAGTCACGCGCTACAGTCATTCGCGAAAGTATAAACCAGGCTTCATTCCCAGTAGCGAACCGGTGAAATTCTCAGCCCGGTGCAGCGCGAGGCTGCTGACTAGAACTGTGCTGAGACTTAGGCTAGCATAGACTATAAATTGTGATTTCAGTCTTGAACAGTCTTAAACTGATATTGGCTGGCGGCTAGCGCTCATAACATGCTGCTTAATTTCCGTAGTAAACGTACTCGGTTCAAACTGAAAAGAAGTACAATAATACTCAAAAACCCGTAAATTCACCGACTTTGATGTAATGTGAGACGTTGCCTATTTGGCTAACATTATAAGCTAACAAACATGCTAACAAGTAACGGTTACTTGCTGAGAAAAAGTGCCAGCCGACAAACTGTCTTTGTTACTCACCTTCTGCTCTTCCATTATTGAAATGCTGTCTTCTGGCACCCCGCCCCCACGTAGAAACTCGCTTAAATCAGAGACTTTCCGTCCACAGGTTGGTTCACCAACTGCACGCCTCTACATGTCTGTCGGTCTCTGGTCATTAAGCTGATGACTTCCAAGTACCCACAATTGTGAGATTAAAGTCAGAATTGTGAGATTAAAGTCAGAATTGTGAGAAAAAAGTCAGAATTCTGAGATTAAAGTCAGAATTCTGAGATTAATGTCAGAATTCTGAGAATAAAGTCAGAATTGTGAGATTAAAGTCAGAATTGTGAGAAAAAAAGTCCGAATTGTGAGAATAAAGTCAGAATTGTGAGAAAAAATTCAGAATTCTGACTTTAATCTCAGAATTCTGGCTGCCCTTTTTTTTCCAATACTCCATTTATTTATTTTTTTATAGTGGCCCTAATCCTCTTCCGTAAGTTACAACTACAGACACACTAGAAAAAAAAATCTTGTTTCTTATTTTATGTCACCGTTAACTACACGGGGTTGACGCGAACTTAATAGGCCCATCTATCTACCTATTTATCACAAGAGCTTGTGGTTAGATCTGACAGTGTTCAACGCTGTAGCGAACGGCAGTAACTTTGTTTTACCGCAAAATATGAAAACGATTGAAACCATTAATATCCCAATTAAATCCACCCAATTAAAAATGTACGATCTAGTAAATGTAGTGGTAAATGTACGATCTGGTAAATGTAGTGGTAAATATACGCTCTTCTGCCTTGTCCCCGGTGTAGCACTAGGTCCTGCTTCTCGTCCCGCTTAGCAGTAAATGAATAACATGAATGAAGAACGTTCGTATGATTGAAACGCTATTTGGCCTCTATGAAGGTTCTGGGCGGAAACTGCTGGCCACTGTCATTGAAATTGCCAATTTCGGAAGTGCTCTGTTTGCTTTAAGTCAATATGATAATTAAAATATATACATATAATCTCCCGACCCCCCCCCCCCCCCCCCAACAAAAAACTCATCGGATCTACACGATTCACGTAGGTCACCCTTTTCAACTTCAAAACGGCGAATTTCGCCGAAAGGTGACAGATTATCATGCCTGTAGGTTTAATCCTGGTTTATACTTGACGCGGGGGTCCGCGCGGCGAAAATGACGTAATCGCTGTGGCTCTGCCCGTGCGCGAGTGCCTCGCGTGCTGTTGATTCGCGAGGTCGTGCACCTCTCGAATTTTGTAACTTCGCGCACACGCCGCGCCTCAGCGCGATGGACAAAGTCATGTTTGCAGGGTTCATACACCTTTATAAGGTGGAATTAAAGCATTTGTACGTCACTTTCAAGGTCCATTTCAATATTTCCCAGCACGTTAAACTTAAGTTAAATATTTATACATATACTCGAAATGATTCAAAATAATTCGCTTTTTTATCACATTATTTAATGGTTGTTTAAAGTCTTCATGTTCTCTCATGTTTCGTCCTGGAATTAAAAGAGGCTCGTATTTGTTAATGTAATACAAGAAAACTGTTTATTCAGATGGTTATTTGTTGTGAAACGAAGTAGTTACAATTTCAAACATTTTCAAGTATTTAGCCTAAATTCCAGCACTTTACAAATCTGAAACACAAAGCAACATTAAAATTGGTCAGGTAAATGTTCCTTCCATTGTTTTTGAGGGGTGTTTCTTTATACTAACACACACCGTTTCGGAGAACACTACACAGAATGTGACGCGGCAAGTATAAACGCCTCCACTGTTTGCGGAAGTATGTGCGAAGTGGGCGGGGCCAGCGTAATGACGTCATTTTCGTTTGTGTGGCCCTCTGACACAATTCAGGTTTCTCATGTGGCCCCTTGTAAAAATTAATTGCCCACCCCTGAGCTAGTGTGTTATGGATCCATAGTGGCTGTAGATTAAAATGTAAAAGTAGTTCCTGTAGTGTTGGACAGGAAGTGAAGTTTAAACAGCGATGTTGATTGCTCATGTCAGACTTTGTTCTTATAAAAATCCAGGTTGCTACTGTAAAACAAGTGAAACAAAAGACCATGAACAGCGTAATAAACCACAATGAACAGGGCTGATTGCCTAAAGGACTTGGTATGAACTTCATCATCAAATAGATGCTGAAACGGGTGGGTTTACACATACCGCAATTTTACGGGTGGGTATCAATCAATCAATCAAAGTTTATTTGTATAGCGCTTTTAACAACTCAAGTTGTCGCAAAGCAGCTTTACAGGGTTTACAAGGTTAACAATACTATGGGTCCAGAACGGGTATGCGGGCGGGTAAGTTAAATACGGGAGGGTATGCGGGCGGGTAAGTTAAAGAGACCCCATTTCGCCCTATCTGATCATTTGTCTGATGTTGAGGATTCCAGCGAAGAGACTGAGTCAAACGAGAATGTAGTTTCAGCATACATCGAACTCAAGCCACCTAAGGATGAATCGTTCAATGTTCTTTTGTGGTGGAAAGAACACCAAGACGATTTCCCCAACCTGGCAACAATTGCCCGAAGTGTCCTCTCAATCCCCGCATCCAGCGCTGCGAGTGAGAGAGATTTTTCCTCCACTGGTTTTGTGATCCAAGAGCGCAGAACGCAGCTCAAACCTGGGACTGTGGACGATATACTGTTCCTGCACAGTAACCTAGGATAGATTTGTGAACCTGTGCAATTTTATTTAGTTGTTATACTGGCATTTGTTCCCTCTCGTTTTGCATTGTGTTATGGCAATGGTTGGCTACATAAATTTTCTTGCATTTTACCAGTTGCTACTTTTAGATAGGAATACTGTTCCTGCACAGCAACCTTAGATTTTAATTTGTGTTGTACTGACGTTTTTTCAGAGGCGCATCGAAAAATAAAGTACTCTATAGGAATACTTTCGATTTGTGTGATTTTTCACGGGCACGGTTGGGTAACAGGTAGAATATTAACAAGTCCAGGCGGGTACGGATTTAACGTTGAAATAGCCACGGGTTCGCAGGTGGGTGGGTGCTGTACTCTGCGGATATGGGTGGGTACAGGCCTCGGGCCTGGTCTGATGGGGAAGAGAAGGAAGTAGATGGCAACATTATAAAGTCAGACATACCTGCTGGTGAGACCTGCTGGTGAGACCTGCTGCTTGCTGCTTTGCCTCCTGGTGGCCAGAGGTGTGCACTGCAGCCCTGAATATGGCACTAAGACACCAACAACTTTTCAAACAAAAGCTGCCATGTTTCTGTCAACCTCAAAAAACTCATTAGAAATCATGAACTTACCAAGAACTAGGTCTGCCACGATTAGTCGATGTCGATTATTAAAATAGTGCTTCCACGGCAGCACAACCGCGATGTACGAGCACCTGAAGCATGTTGTGGCTGATATTGACAATGATGAAGAGGGACTGTCATCTCTGTAATCTAAACTGCTAGTTAGCTGCTAAAATTAGCATAAACAGATCGATAACTTAGTACTTACTCATAGTGATAACTGTAAAAGTTAACATTAGCGATAGCGATTTGTTTCATTAGCCTTAGCACACATTCATGTGTTTTCTGTAACGCCAGTGAGACCAAAACTTTATTTTTGTGAATAATTCCTTAGTTTCAGGTACCTACCTAATTTGATTTAAATGTAGCTAAGTTTGATGGCAGAGACAAACGAAAGAAAGAAAAAATTATTATTTGTTGCAACAAGCAAGCTGCATATTTCATTAAAGATTTATTGAACTATGATATGAATTGTTTTTATTTTTAGTTTTTTTTTTAGAAGAAAAATGCTTAAAAGGGGCAAGAGAGACGATGTCGGACGGTCTGGTGGATCTACACAGGAGATACGTCGACCGTGTGGTGGATCTACACAGGAGATACGTCGACCGTGTGGTGGATCTACACAGGAGATATGTCGACCGTGTGGTGGATCTACATAGCAGATACGTCGACCGTGTGGTGGATCTCAGGACAGATGACGACTGATGGGTAGATTTTAGAGCAGATGATTTCTACCCTTTCTGGACCTAGCAGACAAATGTCCAACACACACACAACCTTCTCCCTCTCTAATGCAGGTGCAGAGCTTAATAACACCTCTGGAGAGAGGAGGGAGAGAGAGAGAGAAGAGGAGTGAGGGGGTGACAGAGGGAGAGAGACAGAGGGAGAGAGACAGAGGAAGTGAGGGGGAGACAAAGAGAGACAGGGTGAGTGTAAAAAGTGGACAAATGTTTATACAGTGGTACCTCGAGATACGAGTTTAATCCGTTCCTGACCCGTGCTCGTATCTCGAACTGCTCGGTTCTCGAAGCAATTTAACAATGTAAAGTATTGTAATTGGTTCCGGTCCTTAAAAAAGTCACAAAATTAGCGTAAATGTGGAAAAAAGACATGTTCTTTATTAATAAAGGCACACGCAACATGTATAATTAAACAATAAAATAAATGTAGGAGAAATAGTTATTACAGTACTACAAAAAACGTTTGTAGTATTGAAATACTGTACTGTATACACCGTACATACTGTTACTCGTTGCAAAGCACACGTGCGAATGGTTGTGATGACCGGGTACAGGAGTCGACCTGACCAACACCTCAAGAATTTAAAAAACGCTATTGGCTGCTAGAACGTGCTAAATGACGTCATCTCCGCACATACAGGTATGTTTGTGTTTTTGAACCTAAGGTTGTGGGGGAGGGAGAGAAAGAAAAGTGTGAGTGTGTCTTTGAGCTGATTAATGATTTCTTTTTTTCCATATAGTACTCTACTGCCACCTAGTGGTTCATGCTCGTATCTCGAGCGTGCACTCGGGTGTCGAACAGAAATTTTGTCTCGGTGCTCGTATCTTGGATTGCTCGTATATAGAGCAGCTCGTATCTCGAGGTACCACTGTATAGTCTATAGCTGTACAGATGAACAGGGCTCCTACATAAACAATGTCACACACACACACGCACACACACGCACACCTGGGGATGTGTAGCCACCAGTGCTCGGAGCACAAATGCCACCCAATGAAAGGAATGACATCAGTGTGTTGTCACAGAGACCAGGACCTGGTATTCCAAGAGCACGAGGATCGTCAGAGGAATAAATGGGGAGACAGACAGCATCAAGTGCAGCCTGCTGATTAAGGCCTGATGAGAGAGACAGAGAGAGAGAGACAGGGGAAATGTATTCTAATAAAAGCAACTAACCGTACCGTTCCCTAAGCGAACATGCCCTACGCTAAATGACCATTCCATATTCTAACCTACCTTCACCACATCCTACCCTAACCAACCATTCCCTTACCTGACTATACCCTCCCCTAACCTACCATTCCCTTACCTGACTATACCCTCCCCTAACCTACCATTCCCTTACCTGACTATACCCTCCCCTAACCAACCATTCCCTTAACTGACTATATCCTCCGCTAACCTACCATTCCCTTAACTGACTATACCCTCCCCTAACCTACCTTGACCATAGCATACTCTAACTGACTATACCGTGCCCTAAATGACCACACCCTACTCTACCCTGACTCCAGACCCTACCCTGGACCCCTCCCTACCCTGGACTCTACCCTACCCTGGACTCTACCCTACCCTGGACCCTACCCTACCCTGGACCCTACCCCACCCTGGACCCTACCCCACCCTGGTGCAGCTGTTTTTCTTACCCAGGATTGTGAGTGTGAAGTATCCCGAGAAGTCGACTGGTGTATGTTTCTCCATGACTTTGTTTGATGGAAAATCTGGACTCCATGTCGAGGGGCTGAGGTTAATTCTATGGAGAAGGTTGTCTCGATCATCAAAGCTGAACCTTTCTGGAATGCTCTCACGATCCAGAGGGCCACAGCGAACATGACTGACCACATGGTGATCCAGTAAGGCCCAAACACTGCTCTCCCATGATGCCCTGTTGTCTGAGAGGCCAGAAATGACACTCAGATCACGTGCTGCTGAAAATGTTAATGTTCACACTTACATTGGAAAGGTGTCTCACTGGACCAAATGACAGTTCATGATTTGAACCTTAAACTAAGTAACATGGAAAAACAGAAAAGACTAAAAGCTGGATACAGCTTCCTGTAATGGCACCAGGTCATAAATTAAAAGATCTGAATGTGGACTACACTAAACGGCTCGGAAATCTGGCCTTTTCTGTGCAGCGATGTGTGTAACTAAACAGATACACATTTTATTCACACAGACTGCTGTGGGAGTGAGTGCAGGTTGAAGAGTGAACCTGCTGTTTGGGGTGACTGCACCACAGTCGCTTGGTTGGAATGATCAGCACTCTCTTCATCCTCACACACAGCCTCTTCATCATCCTGATTTGCTAGCCTCTCTTGTCTTTGGAAAACAAAAAAATAGGTGTGAAAATAAACAGAAACACATGCAGTATTGAGTGCATAACTATATATATATATATATATAATACCTAAATAAAGTTTTAAATCTTGAATTCCGATAAGTATGCATTGAGTTGTAAATTAAAAGAATCCGGTTTGATCTGAAGCCGTTGAGAACGTCCTCTGCATGTGCTGTAGTGCAGTAGTGCACGGATGCAGTGCCGTGCTCTCTAGTAGATGATCATGTTCTCCGGTGAACCTGCTCCAGATGTCTTCCAGAAAGGCTCTCTTGATATTAGCCACGTTAGCAGAGTCTTCCTCGCTGGGCTCCATACTCTGTTCTGAGTGACACCGTGGGGGGTTTCCATCTGACAACACCGTCTGGTGGCTGTTTTAGTAACTAAATCTGATCACTGATGTCTGATCTGTCCAAAGTGTCGATTTCACAGGCGTTTCTACGTATTTCTGTACTCACGAGAGCCGCTGTTAGGGCTGCTTGTTGTTCAAGATCAAATTCAGGCGTTTCTAGCGAGTTATTCCACCGTATCACCACATCCACGATGAGTTTGTGCTGTGGGATCTGTAGCAGTTTCTGTTTAGCCCCGAGAACAGTGGTGGCACTTCGGAGGAGGAAGGACAACCCAGTCGACTGAGGCGGTTCACACTGGACCTGCTTCAGAAGTTGTGATGATCTTTCTAGCTCCCATGTTGAAACAGACGATTTGAATACCTCAGCTATTGGTAAAGAGGGCGAGTTTAGAGTAGCTGGCCATTTCACTCCATTATAATGATAGTTTCAGCCCTCCAAGTCCACCCATCCATGATGGGAGACTGTACTTGGGCTCCAACGTGTTAACTACAAGTAAAAATCCATCATTATCGACAACAGAAAATGGCCTCATGTCCTTTGCAATAAAAATGCCAATGCATTTGTTATTTCTTGGGCTCTTGTACTAGGCTAAGAGAGGCAGCACTCTGTAGATATCTGGCCTTTGAGGACTTCCTTTCTCGTAGGCAGTGGCTGTAGCTTTTCACTGTGATTGTGCTGCAAATGCTTCATCATATTTGTTATGTTAGCTGTTGTATAGGCCATGGTGCTCCTGCAATGTTTGCAAATTGTTTTGGTCTTGTCAGTTACCTTGTTGCCGTCATTGTTTCGAGAAACCGAAATGTAGCCACACGTCAGATTTAAAAGATAACGGAGCATCCTCTATCTCTAATTCAACAGTTTCCATTGTAGAGCTGTTAACGAGGCAAAATACTCCGGTATATGGGAGCATGACGTGGGTACAATCGATTAGATTGCATCATAAGCAGAACACACTTGATATCGTCCACTTCCACAATAGACATCACTACATTTTTGTATCGCGATGTATCGTATCGCGATGCATCATTACACCCCTAAAATAAACAAACTATGTTACAAAAAAATCTTCATGTTCTGGTTCAGGGAGAAGCATTCTACTGTCTAGACCAGGGGTCTCCAACACGTCGCTCGCGAGCTACCAGTAGCCAAAGGGCCAATGAATTACATATAAATTTGTAAACCTAATTGGTCCCATCGAGAAATCTACTTAAATTTATGTCCAATCAAAATTCACAGTTGTCCCTCCCCTTCTAACACTAAATGATCATTCGCCAATTATACAACAGTTAGTTCACAATCCGACTGGTTGAGAAGTGTTCTAACCCTGCAGATATGTGTGTAACAGCACGGTATTCTCGTTCTCTGTATCACTCCGCGGACGCGTTGTCAAGTAACGGCATGTACATATATTCACGATAACACACTCCCTCTCGTGTTCTATTGCTCAATTAGCTGTCAATCAAAAAGTTAGGCTGCCGTCAATATTGAATAAACCAGGGGTCACCCACGTCATGAGTCGCCATGTCATGTTTTTGCTACTATTATAGATTGTCCGCGGTTGCTAGCGGTCTTCCCACTTAGCAATTGATACTCGCACACCCAACTTTCGTTCGCCCCCCCCCCACATCTTGTTCTGAGTTAATACTTTTCTCAATCTTACGTTGTTCCTTGGTCGGTTTTCCTGCGTTTGGGAGAAGCCATGCGGTCACTAGGGGGCGCTGTGTGCAACATCTCTCTCTGTTCTACAGGACCAGTATCTGGGGCGGAGACAGAACCTCTGGCCACATCTGCAGTGCCACTTTCCAACTGCAGTAAAAAAAAATAAAAATGAACAGACACATTAACCTTGAATCTCCTCCT